>NC_090649.1:500499582-500799582 GCF_040937935.1 Hyperolius riggenbachi
CACACACTCTATTTCCTTCTGATAACTGATTGATTATTGTAATTAGTTAGTTGTTTGTACTTACTGTTACTACTTACTCTTACTGTACTAGGAGTCTAGGACACTCAGTCACTGTTCATAGGCTACTAGCTCCTGCGTGTGTGCACTCACTTTCTGTGTACACACTACACACACTCTATTTCCTTCTGATAACTGATTGATTATTGTAATTGATTATTGTAATTAGTTAGTTGTACTTACTGTTACTACTTACTGTACTAGGAGTCTAGGACACTCAGTCACTGTTCATAGGCTACTAGCTCCTGCGTGTGTGCACTCACTGTCTGTGTACACACACTACACACACTCTATTTCCTTCTGATAACTGATTCATTATTGTAATTAGTTAGTTGTACTTACTGACTGTTACTACTTACTTACTTACTGTACTAGGGACACTCACTCAGTCACTGTTCATAGGCTAGCTCCTGCGCGTGTTTGCGCGTGCGTGCGTGCACTCACTGTCTGTAGTGTACACACACTAAATTTACTTGTGATTACTACTGATTATTGTAACTGCTAGTTGTACTTCCTGACTGTTACTACTTACTTACTGTACTAGGGACACTCACTCAGTCACCTCACCCACCAACCCACTCCATTAAAGTACCCCACTTTTCACCCGCCCTTTTAAAAAACTTTTGTCTATACGCCCAAAACATCGAAGATGTCTGGAAGTGGCAGCCAGCGCGGTTTGGGCAAGGGGAAGGGCAGCAAGGGAATAAGGAGGAGAGGGAGCAGCATTGTGGCAGGCCGCGGCCGCGCCACCATGCACAGTTCCGCAGCAGCAGCAGCGTCAGTGGCTAACATTCCTCCCATAGCCACTGGCCGTGGACGCCTTGGGCGCCGCCCAGCAGGAGCATCTGCAACTCACGCTGCAGAGACACAGCAGCAGCAGCGTGTAGCACCTGCTCCGATTTTCCTCCAGCCGGGTCGGAAACGTCCCATTGAGGAAAAGCATGCAGACACTGTGGTGCAACTCATGACGGAGGATGAGCAGCCCGCCATCAGCTCTGCATCCGAGGCCTCCACCCTCACCACCACCACCACCACCACCCCTGTTCGCAGCAGCCGCCCAGCAGGGTCTGGGGAGGAGGCCAGTTCACCGTCACAAGTTGGCGACCTGTCACTCAGCAGTATTTTTACCCCAGGCACCATCAGGGTATTGTCTGCTGTTGTTGGCGATTTTGAGGAGGAGATGCTGATGGGCACTTTGGGGGATGAGGGATTGGACAGCAAGACTGTGGCGACAGTCAAGCAGCCCATCCATGCATCAGGAGAGGAGTTTGGGGGGTCATCATCCCAGCAGGACATGTTTCAGGAGGGGGAGGATGATGATGACCCGGTGACAGACAGAGACTGGGTGCCACCACCTCCAGGGGATGTCGTCCTCAGCAGCTCTGAGGAGGAGGAGGAGGATGCTCTTGTAGGCCTTGCAAGGAGGCGCATCATTGCAAGCATTGGCAGCAGTAGGCAGGTCCCACAGCCTGCTGGTGTCTCAGGCTCAGCAGCAGCAGCAGCAGCATCTGCCAGTACCACCACCAGCCGCACCCAAGCCCCCCAAGCCCCCCCCCCCCCAACCACCACAGGGAGACAGGCAGCAGCGCTTCCATGCCGTAGGGGGATGTTTCTGTCACCAATCTGGCGATATTTCACCATGCCTACTGTGTACAGCAAGTACGCCACTTGCAACCACTGTCAGCGGAAGTTGAGCAGAGGTGCAGACCCCTTAAAGTTCAGCACCAGCTCGCTCATCAACCACCTTGCTGCTAAACATTTCCACCAGCATGAGGAGTTCCAGAGACTGAAGGCATCTGGTGCTGGCAGTGGCACCACACCCATCACTGCACAGCCTTCAGCAGCAGCAGCAACAGCAGCCACCCGCCGTCCTGCTCCTCCAGCAGCACCAGCAGGAGTGCGGAAACGCACTGCTCCTCCCCCCTCTGCAACTCCTGCCGCCGACACTGAGGCCTGTTCTGGCAGCCAGTCCTCAGTGGCCTCCTCCGCTGTGTCTGCTGATTCCCGTGCCAGCAAAAGGCCACGCCAGAGCCTTTTGAGCGAGTCCTTCCAGGGGGTGGTTAGGGCTCTGCCTCCCAGCAGCCGTCGCGTGCGGCAGCTGAACGGCTTGCTGGCACGGGCCATGTGCTCCCAACTCCTGCCTTACACGCTCGTGCAGGAGGGGAGCGACATTCGTGCGCTGCTTGCTTGCGCAGCCCCAGACTGGCAGCTCCCCAGCAGACACTTTTTCTCCCGCAAGGCCATTCCTGCACTGCACCGCTTTGTGATGGCCAATGTGGAGCGAGGGCTGGAGCACGCGGTTGGTGAAAGGGTCCACGTCACCATGGACTCCTGGAGCAGCCGCTTCGGGACAGGCCGCTACCTGTCCTTCACTGTCCACTGGGTCAGCTTGGTGGAAGGGGGTGAGGATGGGAGAGCAGCAGCGGGCACAGCAGCAGCAGCAACACAGTGGGTGGTGCCACCCCGCAGGGTCAGGGGAACTGCAGCAGGTTCCTCCGATCCTCTGCCATCCTCCGGCACACCTGGCCAAACCCCCCGCCTCAGCAGCAGCGTGAAGGCCCGCCACTGCCAAGCGCTGCTGCACTTGGTCAGCCTTGGGAAGACCAAGCTGACGGCAACCCATGTGTTGGCCAAACTCCAGGAGCAGGAGAGGATTTGGCTGACCCCCAGAGGCCTCAGAGTCGGAGAGGTGGTGGCCGACAATGGGGCCAATCTGGTTGCCGCAATAGACAGGGGAAACCTGACCCACATCCCCTGTCTTGCCCACGTGCTGAACCTGGTGGTGCAGAAGTTCTTGCGCACCTACCAGGGGATGGGCGAACTGCTGGAAACGGCAAGGAACGTTGTGCGTCACTTCCGGCGCTCGGCTGCAGCCTGTGCGAGCCTGGAAGACGTGCAAAAGGAGCTGGATCTGCCATGCCATCGGCTGATCCTTGACGTTCCGACTCGCTGGAACTCCACCCTGGCGATGTTGGAGCGTCTGGTTGAACAGAAGCACGCTGTCAACCAGTACCTTGCCCTGGCCACTGTTTCCGCCGCTCAGAGAAGGGACAAGACCAGCAACATCCCGTCCATCGTCCCCGATGATGACTGGAGGCACATGCAGCAGGTGTGCTTAGTGCTGGCTCCCTTTCTGCAGGCCACTAACATGGTGAGCAGGGACCATGCTATGGTCTGCGAGTGGGTGCCCCTGGTTTGTCTGCTGAACAGGGCCCTCGATGCTTTGCTGGAACAGGGAGCGGCAGCCTTGGACCAGCAGGAGCGGCAAGCAGCTGCACAGTCCACCTCTGAGGGGGAGGAGGAGGAGGACTTGGTGGAGGTCCCTGACCTTGCTGGTGATGAGGGGGAGCAGCACAGTGCAGCTGAGTTGGTGCGGGGGTGGAGAGAGGATGAGGCTGACGAGGCAGAGGAGGAGGATGAGGACAGCAGCACTGCCGTCGATGTGCCAGCAGACGTGGCCCGCCTCTTCCCAATGGCAGCGCACATGCTGACGTGCCTGCGCAGAGACCCCAGGGTGATCCAGATGAAGCAGAGGGAGGACATCTGGATCAGCATGATGTTGGACCCACGCCTCAAGGGGAAGTTGAGCCAGTTCCTGCCGCCTGCAGGAGGAGACCCAGCGCAACAAATAAGGAGCTTGCAGCAGGCCCTTGTTGAGCGCTTGGAGGAAGCCTTCCCCCAGCCTTCCACCCCCACTGTCCAGCAGCCAGCACAGAGGCAGCAGCAGGTGCCTGCATCCAGCAGCAAGCGCCCCACAGACCTGCTGTCTCTCAGCCATGAGCTCTACAGGACTGTAGAGGCTCCGGCAGCAGTGACTAGAGAGGAGGTGCATGCAGCAGCATCCTCCACCGGTCACAGCCAGCGCCTGACCCGCATGGTGGCTGACTACATGGGGTCCTACAGCGGGCTTGACAGCGATGCCCCTGTTGATCCCATGGAGTATTGGGTCAAGCGCCTGGAGATCTGGAGCGAGCTGGCGCAGTACGCCCTGGAAGTGCTGTCCTGCCCCCCTTCCAGCGTGCTGTCCGAGCGCTGCTTCAGTGCAGCTGGTGGTGTGGTCACCGAGAAACGCTCACGTCTGTCTCACAAATCTGTGGACAGACTGACGTTTCTCAAGATGAACCAGGCGTGGGTGGAAGGCGAGTTCCTGGCCCCTGTTGTCGGCGAGAGGGGGACATGAACTGGCTAAGAACCATCGTTAATGTGCCTTACCACCCTTTACCACCTCCTGGCTCCTGCTCACTAAGCCAGCCTGGTTCACTTTGACTATTACGTCGCCTGCAGCCACACATTTTACACCTACAGTGGGCTGCTGTGTACTGCCCTTCTGCTGTCTGTCTGTGTTTCCCACTGCCAGGGTACACAGATTTACCTTCTGCTGCCACTCTGCCACCAGCTATTACGTCAAACAATAGCTATATATCTGTGTAATTTGTTTTACAAACAAAACCAAAAAACCATTAAAAAAAAAAAAGGTTTAATTTTTCTGAGGTGCCCGGGTTGAAAACTGTGTTGTCCCAGTTGTGTATTGGACACGATGTGGGCTGCACGACCGCTGTCTGGGACCTCCTGTTGTGTTCATTTACGGCCTGGTATCACCGCTAGGTACCAGGGCTATTATGTCACGCTGCCTGCCTGCTGCCACACTCACACTACTCCTCCATTCCTCCTGCTGCTGCTGTCTGTCTGTGTTTCCCACTGCCAGGGTACACAGAATTACCTTCTGCTGCCAGTCTGCCACCAGCTATTACGTCAAACAATAGCTGCACACATAATTACTCCTCCATTCCTCCTGCTGCTGCTGCTGCTGTCTGTCTGTCTGTGTTTCCCACTGCCAGGGTACACAGATTTACCTTCTGCTGCCACTCTGCCACCAGCTATTACGTCAAAAAATAGCTATATCTGTGTAATTTGTTGTAAAAACAAAACAAAAAAAAACAACAAAAAAAAAAGGTTTAATTTTTCTGAGGTGCCCGGGTTGAAAACTGTGTTGTCCCAGTTGTGTATTGGACACAATGTGGGCTGCACGACCGCTGTCTGGGACCTCCTGCCTGCTGTGTTTATTTACAGCCCTGGTATCACCGCTAGGTACCAGGGCTATTATGTCACGCTGCCTGCCTCATTGACTGCCTGCTGCCACACACTCATCCTCCTCCTCCTGCTGCTGAATTTACCTCCTGCTGTCTGTGTGTTTCCACTGCCAGGGAGCACATACAATGGCGCTTCCAACATGCGTGCGCCACCAGCTATTTGTTACGCTCAAAAATAGCTGCATTTCTTTAAAAAAAAAAATTTGAAAAGAGAAATAAGTGAAGAAGAAGACGATATTGAAGAAGAAGAAGATGTCATGAGCCTGAACGGAGAAACTGGGATTGATTGCAGTTTGCAGCAACACAGACACTGAGACAGGAATATACTATGCAGGAAGGTTTATTTACAATTGTGCATACAGTATTATGCAATTTCAATGCAGCAGCATGCATAACAACTATGTACAGCAATCAGAGAATATGGTGGCAACTATATACAAGAACGCAACCACCACATGCATACACACCATACAACCAAAGCAAGGTGCAAAACCCCCAAAACCCTATCTATCTATCTAACTAAATATATACAGGATATATATACACATATACACAGGACAAATATATACAATATATACACCAATCGCAGTACAAGAAGGCAGGCACAAAATCACAGTCAGAACAAAGCATAAGTCGGCAACAATCGAGCAATCACGGTACAAAAGGAGCAGGCAGTAAACGAGGTCAGACAGAATCAAGGTTCAGTAACAGGATAACAGATACAGAAATACAGGATACCAGAGAACCAGGGTTGTCCAGATACTCCAGCTAGCGAGCACAAAGTTCTGGCAAAGGTTGCTCCTTGCAGGGCTCTTAAAGGGGAACTGAAGTAAGAGGTATATGGAGGCTGCCATATTAATTTCCTTTTAATCAATACCAGTTGCCTGGCAGCCCTGCTGGTCTATTTCTCTGCAGTAGTATCTGAATAACACCAGAAACAAGCATGCAGCTAATCTTGTCAGATCTGACTTTAAAGTCTGAAACACCTGATCTGCTGCATGCTTGTTCAGGGGCTATGGCTAATAGTATTAGAAGAAGAGGATCAACAGGGCTGCCATGCAACTGGTATTGCTTAAAAGAAAAAAAACATGGCAGCCTCTATATACCGCTCTCTTCAGTTCCCCTTTAAATAAGGAGGACACACCTGCAGCATGATTGACAAGCAAAGTCCATAGAGAGCAACCCTTGCAGTGGAAGAGCTGTCTCCAGCCAGCATAGAGCCACCCAGTGGTGGAACAAGGAAAGTTCAGGTCCTGCAAAGTCTCTAGAGCCATCTGCTGGTGGAATAAAGGAAGTTCAGAGTTCAACACGATGCTGCCACCAGCAGGCAGGAAGTGGCATGACCATATTCCTAACAGAAGATGAAGAAGAAGAAGAAGAAGAAGAAGAAGAAGAAGAAGAAGATGAAGAAGAAGAAGATGAAAAAGATGAAGAAGATGAAGATGAAGAAGATGAAGAAGATGAAGAAGAAGAAGAAGAAGAAGATGAAGAAGAAGAAGAAGATGAAGATGATGAAGAAGAAGAAGATGAAGAAGATGAAGAAGATGAAGATGAAGAAGATGAAGACGAAGAAGATGATGAAGAAGAAGAAGAAGATGAAGAAGAAGAAGAAGATGAAGAAGAAGAAGAAGAAGATGAAGATGAAGAAGAAGATGAAGAAGATGAAGAAGATGAAGAAGAAGATGAAGAAGATGAAGAAGATGAAGAAGAAGATGAAGAAGAAGAAGATGAAGAAGAAGAAGAAGAAGATGAAGAAGATGAAGAAGATGAAGATGAAGAAGATGAAGAAGATGAAGAAGATGAAGAAGAAGATGAAGAAGAAGATGAAGAAGATGAAGAAGAAGATGAAGAAGATGAAGAAGATGAAGAAAAAGAAGATGAAGAAGAAGAAGATGATGATGAAGAAGATGAAGAAGAAGAAGAAGAAGACAATATAAAAGAAGAAGAAGATATAGAAGAAGATATAGAAGAAGAAGATATAGAAGAAGAAGAAGAAGAAGATATAGAAGATAAAGAAGAAGAAGAAGAAGAAGTATATACAGTACTGAACAAATTTCTGGACACAACTTCTCTTTTCAACTTTTTTTTTTTAAAGGAACATCCCCACATAATCACTTGCTGTTGTTACTTGGAAAAAAAGAGGTTTCTTGCATCATTCACCCTCAAAACAAGTGTTGGAAGCTATTTAAGGCCATTTCGAATAGTCAGCTCGAATAATGAGCTCGAATACCGACTCGAATAGTGAGCTCGAATTCCGAGGTCGAATCGAATAGTAAAAATTATTCGACTCGAATATTCGACTGACCTCGAATAATTTACTATTCGAATTCGACCTAACTCGAATTTTGAAAAGGGGTATTTGAGCACCACTGCCCATGACACGCTGCAAGGCGGCTGTGTCACACAGTGCAGCCACCAGAGTCCACTTACTGGAGTGACATGTGACACAATGTGATAGACTTGTGTATATAGTCCCAGGCCTGCTTAGTACTGCCCTGGGATTCTTTTCTCTTTCTTCTTACTGTAAGGGTTAAGAATCAGGCCTGCAAATCATATTTTCTCTGCAGTCGGACTGTATTGTAGTTCTTACTGATAAATAACTAGAGGTTATAAAACTCTGTGTGGCTGAGAAAATCCCATCTGAGTGATGGGAAGAAATACGTTTAATCATTCAGGCTTTATCTGTAGGAGAGCTAAATAACATTGAAGGCCTACACTCATGTACACAAGACAGAACATTAAAAAGTTAAATACAAAATAAGATTAGAGGATTTCAGGAAGTTGTGTTTTTGATTAGGAGGTCTATAGATAGAAGTATTAAACTCATTGGTTTATTTTCACTTCAGGTTTGCTTTTAAATGGTATGAAACTCAAATGTCATCTATGGGTTAACCACTTGAGGACCACAGTGCTAAACCTGACCAGGCCATTTTTGTGGAAATTGGCCACTGCAGCGTTAAGGCCTCGCTGCAGCGCCGCACAACTCAACACGCAAGTGTTGAACTTTTTCCCCACCAACAGAGCTCTCTGTTGGTGGGGTCTGATCGCCCCCCTAGTGTTAATTTATTTTTTTTATAAATATTTATGCCTTTATTTTGTTACTATTTTGTTACTATATATTTATGGGTTTTTTCTCAAACCCCTCCCTCCCACCAGCCAGCCAATCCTGGCGATCAACTGTCATAGGTTTTCAGCCTATGAGAGCCAACCGCTCTCTCTAGTGTCCCAGGGGGACAGCCGTGTCACACAGCTGTCCCCAGTACAGTGCTGCTGCAGATCGCAGCACTGTACACAGTTATTAGATGGCGGTTTCGCCGTCTAACAGTCTCCGAGCAGCAATCGCCACTTGGAGACTGAAGGCAGGAAGGAGCTCCGCCTCCCAAGTGAAGATACACGCGGATCCTGCAGTAGCCGGCCCCAGAACTTGACGCCAATTGGCGTTAGGCGGTCCAGGGGCTGCCGCCGCCATCACGCCCATTGGCGTGACACGGTCGTTAGGTAGTTAAAGCATTTAACAGAGATACAACTAATTGGAAAAAAATAGATAATTGGTTTTCAAAGGAAAAGGGGGAAGGGCAGTGTGGGAGGAAACCCTGATCCAATATGCTGTAGTAAATAAGTGACACAGGGATGAAGACAATGTGAATAATTACACCCACATTTGTGTGCTACAATTATGCACAAAACAACCAAGGGATAGGCCCTCCAGTCGGGGTGGTATGATTGTGTACGGGGTTCAGAGGCACCAACGTAAAAGAACATTTTTAAAAATAGAGGAGGTAAAGATAAACTTACCTCTTATTGAGGGAAAAAAAACTCAATGATGAGGTTAAGAACTGTAATTTTATTGACCTAAATGAACAAACCTTCATAAATTGCAAAGCGTTTCTTAGTGGAAGGTTCCCGCTTCTTCAGGCATATAAAGGAAGTAAAATATCCAATGATTCACTTGAGCATAGCGCCTCAGTTAATAATCCGTTACCATATTCATATAATTGCAGTGAAAACAGAGGCGCCAGCAGAGTAAAAATTGATCATAGGTAAAAACAGATAAAAGTTGGGGGGCAAGGATGGACTTACCTCCCAAACCCAAACAAGGTTTAAAGGGAACCAGAGAGGATGCAATATACATACCTGGGGCTTCCTCCATCCCCATACGCACGGATCACTCCCACGCCGCCGTCCTCCGCTGCCTGTATCCGCCGCCACTGGGTCCCGTCATTGCCGCGAGTCGGCAAGTCGGCCGGCGGACGCGGCCAATTCTCCGCATCACAGGGTGCTCTCCCCATACAGATACGCATGTGGCTGCTTACTGCGCAGCCGCATGCGTACATGTATGGCGGGAGCCCCTGTGATGCGGAGAATTGGCCGTGTCCGCCGGAAGTGAAGGGCCCGGTACTGGCAGATCTAGGAAGCTGAGGACGGCGGCGTGGGAGCGATTCAGGCTTATGGGGCTGGAAGAAGCCCCAGGTATGTATAAAATCTTTTTCTTTCCCCCCCCCCCCCCCCCCCCCCCCCGTTCCTCTCTGGTTCCCTTTAAACAAGATTTAATTCGTACTCCAGAACAAATATAACGCGTTTCGCGGGTCTCTTGCCCACTTCCTCAGGAAATAATACAGATAGGAGTAACTCAGAAGTTGTGTAGCCAAGTACTTTGTACAAGAGAGGAATCAGTCCTTCCGGGAATGATCTAGAACAACCAGAAAGTAGCCAAATATCTTCTTCTGCATACTTCACTTCTGCGCAGAACCTTGACTAATGTCCGTTTGAACTCTTGTGTGCTTAGTCTTCCATTACACTGATTGATTCATTTTCTGGGAAAAGGTGGGCTCTGCAGAATAAAAGTTACCAATTAAACTAACACAACTCTAACATGATTAACTCACTCTGGTGCTGATAAGGTTAAAAAGCAGAATATGTCCCCTTTACACCTGATGGGGTATTTTAAAAGAATATAAATAACTCCTTAGTAATTCAGCAACTTAGTGTTGATGGATAATAATGCAGAGCTGTTCATCTGATTAATAACTGCAAAGACTGCAATCAATAACAGGCAAAGAGAGCTGAATCATTCCTGACATTAATTCTAATATGACAGCAGCTGGCTAAACACACATCCAGCAGCTTCATATTCAAAAGTGTCAACAAAGAAAGTCAACTATAGGAAGCTGCATACAGGTATTACAGCCCCAGCCCAGCCATTGGGGTAAAAGGGAGAATACGTGTGTAAGTATTATACTCACAAGGGTAGGTTGCGGTAGCTTGCAACCACCGTCTGAGCCTGCGGTTTCACCAGAAAATAATCCTAATGCAGCAATGTTTCACTAGAAAATAATCGTAATGCAGCAATGTTTCACTAGAAAATAATGTGGCAATCTTTCACCATAAAAGAATCATAACGCAGAATGTTTCATCGTAAAATAATCATAATGCAGCAATGTGTTTCACCAGAAAATAATCGTAACACAGAATGTTTCACCAGAAAATAATCATAATGTGGCAATCTTTCACCATAAAATAATCGTAACGCATAATGTTTCACCAGGAAATAATCGTAATGTGGCAATGTGTTTCACCAGAAAATAATCGTAACGCAGAATCTTTCACCAGAAAATAATCGTAATGCAGCAATCTTTCACTAGAAAATAATCGTCTTGTGGGTGGTGTTTCACCAGAAAATCATGCGACCTGTGAAAAAAAAGCATTAGCTGACCTGCAGAAGACTCCTCTCCCGGCGCGCAGCTGAACCTGCTCCAGCTGTGGAAGTCCTGCACTGACACAGGCAGAGCAGGGCTATGGGAAGATGCCGCTCGAAGCCCTGTAAGGGAGACACAAATAGTCTCCAGTGCTGGGCTTCGGACACCATCTTCCCGTAGCCCTGCTCTGCCTGCCGGAAGACTCCACAGAGTGAGCTGTGGGGAGATAACTGGCGCGGCGATCGCCACCTGGGGGTCGGCACGGCCCCCCTACCTAATGCTAAGGGGCACCTGTAGCTACCTACGATGGGCAAGGGAAGTAAGGGAGGAGTGACAGCTGGGCCTTCCAGAACACGTGCAGTGTGTGGGGGTTTGTAGGTTCATGTAGGGCGGAGTCTAGGGTGCCAGGACACCTGTGCCTATAGGCTCCTGTGATCTCAATCCAGTCCTGGAGATACTAGGTACACATGGAGGAGAGGCAACCAAGAGTATAAAACAATTAAAATATTAAAATTGGAGTAGCTTACCTTACAGATGATAACACTTACAGTACTGATCAAAATGTTTATTAGCACAAGGCAATGCGTTTCGTGTGCCTAATATGTCTCACTTCATCAGGCCGACAATATGTGCCGCGTGTACTGTGGTAAAGAACATCTCGATCCTCTTCTATATCACTGTGTCTAAGTAAGCAAGGGTATATATCCTTCTGCAGATCCAGGGGGTGGGGGAGCTGGCTATCTGTACATCTGCCATAGTGTAATGTGTTTTTTAACCACTTGAGGACTCCGCCTTTACCCCCCTTAAGGACCAGCGTGTTATTTTATGATCTGTGCTGGGTGGGCTCTGCAGCCCCCAGCACAGATCAGGTGCAGGCAGAGCGACCAGATCGCCCCCCCTTTTTTCCCCCCTATGGGGATGATGTGCAGGGGGGGGGTCTGATCGCTCCTGCCTGCGGGTGTTGCGGGGGGGCACCTCAAAGCTCCCCTCCGCGGCAAAATCCCCCCCCCTCCCTCTCCTTCCTCTCACCCCTGGTGATCGGGGCTGCACAGGACGCTATACGTCCTGTGCAGCCTGTAACAGGCTGTCCCCTGTCACATGGCGGCGATCCCCGGCCGCTGATTGGCCGGGGATCGCCGATCTGCCTTACGGCGCTGCTGTAGCAGCAGCGCCGTTCAATGTAAACAAAGGAGACAAACGTCTCCTGTGTTTACATTTAGTCTGCGAGCCGCAATCAGCGGCTCGCAGACTATTCACGGAGACCCGCTCCGTGATCTAACAGGAAACGGCCGCTCGCGCGAGCGACCTTTCCTGATTAATTAGGGAGGCACCTGATGCAGATGTGCGTCGCTGGTCCTCCAGCTACCACTTTGCTGCCGCACGGTATGAGTGTGCGGTCGGCAAGTGGTTAATAAAGGAATAAAATATCGTACAAAAGTTCATTAATTTCAGTAATTCAACTTAAAAGGTGAAGCGAATCTATGAAATAGACTCATTACATGCAAAGCGAGATACTTCAAGCCTTTATTTGTTATAATGTTGATGATTATGGCTTACAGCTTAAGAGAACCCCAAAGTCAAAATCTCAGATCATTAGAATATTGTGAAATGTTCAACATTCTCAGCTCAGAGTGTCCGACTCTAATCAGCTAATTCCTCCAAATCACCAGCAAAGGGCTCCTGTTTCATAGATTCGTTTCAACTTTTAATTAAGTTGAATTACTGAAGTAGATGAACTTTTGCACGATATTCTAATTTTTCGAGTTTCACCCGTATAATGCTCATTATATTCAACAAATGTATTAATTTCCTTAAAGCGGAATATAACCCAGATTTCTTCTTTGCTCTAATAGATTTTTCACAGAATATTATATACAACCAGCATTTTTTTCTTTACTAGAACATTATTCAAAGGGTTAACACAGGCTTTAGAAGCTTCAATGTCGAAAGTTAAACAATGTAATCTTGTGTTTACTTAAATGTATCAAGTGTGGAATGTGACACAATCTCCGATTGTGCAGAAGCTCCCGGACACAGAGAGAGAGTCAAACCATGTCTGTCTGACTGAATGAATGAATAAAAGCAGTTATTATTAAAATGCAAAGTCAGCTTATAAAGCAAAAAACTGTACTTTTGGGAAGTTATAACTTATAAATGAATAATAATACTTATGCACAAATGCAAATATGATAGCCGTATGGCATATAAAATGTAGGAAAACATGTTTGTATTGAATATTATGTCAGGGTTTTATACAGCTTTAAGGAGAAAAAAATAGATTTGGTGGTACCATAAATGAAACAGTTACAAACATCCAAAATACAGTAAAACCTTGAGAGTAACTTGGTTTAAGAGCGCTTTGCAACACAAGCAAAACATTTACCGTAGTGACATTTTGACTTGATCTACAAGCAGCGTCTTGATATAAAAGCAAGAAAGTATCCATGCGTCACATGATCACAGCTGAGCCGATAGTTCTTCTCCCTGCAGGATTATACTTAATCTGAGAGTAGAGACTGTGCAATGTCATGTCACATTTCCATGAAATGGCCAAAAATAACTGTCATTGGATAAGTTCCTTGTTAAAGCCACACACACAAAGAAAAGGCTGGGGCGAGCCAACAGATGGCAATGATGCTCTTAGTTATAGTGAAAGTCTTGTTTACATTTTTTTTAGATTGTGGAACAAAACGCCTGGGTTTCCATTTATCCTTATGGGGAAATTTGCTTTGATATAAGAGCGCTTTGGAGTACAAGCATGTTTCCGGAATGAATTACGCTCACAAACCAACTTCAACTCTACATCAAACTTATCTAAAAATATTCAATACATAGCATATTCTAGAGTATGGAGTCAATTTGACAGGTGTATTATAAATGTGTATTACAAATATTATGGGCTTGATTCACAAAAGATTGCTGATAGCACGGCTGTTTTCGCGCTAATTTTTGCATTTCGCGCAAAACAATAACGTTTTTGTGCACAGACGCAAATTTTCGTGCCCAAACGATATCGGCTTTGCGCAAAAAATCACATTTGCGTGTGAAAACCGTTATCGTTTCGCACAAAAAATCGTGATCACGCGCAACGCGAAAATTTGCGCAAAAATGGCTTTTGTGAATCAAGCCCTATATGTGATTGTAAATCTTTGGTTTTATTTTCTTTAATTCATGTATCATAAAATATTATGAGCAATGTTCAAATTAATATATAGAGAGAATAAAGTTATACCAGTAAAGAAGGCTCCCTGAATGGCGAGACTGTGTAGAGCAGGGGTCTCAAACTCAATTTACCTGGGGGGCTGCAGGAGGCAAAGTCAGGATGAGGCTGGGCCACATAAGGAATTTCACAATCGCGGCGCATCACCGCCTCTGCTTGCCCCTCTCACTCTTCCTTCACAGAGAGGGGTGGGGAGAGGCGGCGATCCGTGCGGCGATTGACATCAGGAGGGGCAGAGCTGAAGCTGAAAGCTCTGCCCCTTCCAGGAAATGCCGGCGGATTGCCCCTCGGGCGATTTGGGGGCTCTGCAGCCCTCGTTTAGCGGCAGGGATGCAGCGGATTACTTGGGAGCACTGAAGCGAACTATAAGGAAGCTTTTGCCGCTGAGGGCCACAAAATATTGTATTGAGGGCCGCAAATGGCCCGCGGGCCGTGAGTTTGAGACCCCTGGTCTAGAGTGAGCATAGATAACAACCTCACAGAGGGACTCACCAGAGGGCCAGGAAATAGGAATGAAAGGAAGACACAGTGAGTATCGCCATCTCATTGCCACTTCATCAGAGTCCTATTCTCAATGCAGATAACTAATATTTTCCATCTTCATAAACAATTATTTATTCACTTAAAGCGGTATAAAACCCTAACATAATATTCAATAAAAACATGTTTTCCTAATTTTTATATGCCATACGGTTATCATATTTGCATTTGTGCATAAGTATTATTATTCATTTAGAAATTACAAGTTCCCAAAAGTACAGCTTTTTGCTTTGTGAGCAGACTTTGCATTTTATTAATAACTTGTTTTATTCCTTATGTATTGAAGGCAGAAATGCTTTGACTCTCCATGTCCAGCAGCTTCTGCACAATCAGAGAATGTGTCATATTCCTCACTTGATACAATTATGTAAACACAAGATAACATTATCTAAAGTTCAGATGAGTCCACATTTCTCTGCACGGAACTTTTAAGCTCTGCGTGTAACCCTTCGAATGCTGGTCTAGTAAAAAAAAATGCTGGTTGCATATAATATGCTGTAAATAATGTTTTAGAGCAAAAATGAAATGCAGGGTTATATTCCGCTTTAATTATCTTATTAGAAAATGAGTCAGGAATTTCTACTGATAAATTAGGAATTAGGAAAGGGAAGTTGGACATTGTTCTTGAATGTTGATCATAGTCCTCTTCCCAACCAAATTGTATTTCGGTAACTTGTCTCCCATTTCCTAAAGTACAATATGAATTGAGAGGTATATTAAAGCAGCTATTGCCAACGCCATTTTGGAAATGTTAGACCCCAACCTGACCTCTGCCTCTAGTACTTTTAGCCACAGCCCCTGAACAAGCATGCAGCAGATCAGGTGACTGAAGTGTGACTGGATTACCTGCATGCTTGTTTCAGGTATGGGATCCAGCCACTACTGCAGCCAAAGAGATCAGCAGGGCTGCCAGGCAACTAGTATTCAGCAGCTAGAATAACTAGAAAAACACAAGGACACCGGGAGCGGCGGGATTCTATTCTGTTATATCGAGCACCCTATTTGACCCGAGGAAGCGGTTGAAACCGTGAAACGCGTTTTCTGAAGCGCTTACTGTTACACTAAACACATTTATTTAAGTATACAAGTCGCCTAGTTTAAGGTAGAAAGAGGACTTCCTTTCTGTATTTGGATACATACACTTATTGCATCCAGGGGCGCCTCCTAACTGTCTATAGGTAACTGGTATTGTTTAGCAGGAACTATGGCAGCCTCCGTATACCCCTCACTTCATGGGCTTGATTCACAAAACAGTGATAACTGAGTTATCACGCCTAAAAGCTTTGCACGTGCAAACGTGCCTGCAAGCCATTTTGCGCGCGTGTTGCGCGTGCAAAGTTTTAGCGCTCGCATGTTAACTTTTATCGTGCATACGGCGTTACGGCGTGTGTGCGGTAAGTGCGCTTTGCACGTGATAACTACACCGATTCGTGTGCTAACCTATTAGAGTGTATGCTTAGCACGCCTGTGCTAAGCTGGTTTGCACATGATGTAATGCGCGCAAAACTTTACCTGCGCAAACTATTGACTTCACACAAAGTGATTAGTTTGCGCACGTAAAGCTTTATGCACATGATATCACGTGCAAAGCAGTTTTGCACAGTTGTGCTTAGTGTTAGCACGCTTTTGTAAATCAAGCCCCAGGTCTGCTTTAACCATTTCAGCCCACGGGTATTTTTCATCTTATGGACTAGAGGAATTTTCCCCTCTCACTCAGTGCTCCTCCCTTTCATTCCCCAATAACTTTATCACTACTTATCACAAATAAATGATCTATACCTTGTTTTTTTCAGCCACTAATGAGACTTTCTTTGGGTGGTACATTATGTTAAGAATTATTTTATTCTAAATGCATTTTAACGGGAATAATAAGAAAAAAAAATTGAAAAAATCGTTATTTCTCAGTTTTCGGCCATTATACTGTAGTTTTAAAATAATACATGCTACCGTTAAGTCCACACATTTTATTTGCCCATTTGTCCCGGTTATTGCAACGTTAAAATGATATCCCTAGTATAATGTATGGTGACAATATTTTATTTGGTAACAAAGGTGCATTTTTTCAGTTTTACATCTATCGCTAATTTTTAGCCCATAAATTAATAATAATATGCCCTCTTCACATACAGTACATATTAAAACATTTTGTTCCACAAACACAGTAGGTGTAATTTTACTATTTGGCCACAAGATGTCCCGATTGAGCTCTTCCTATTCACGTACAATATGTACGCTATAGGAAACAACATTGTTGCTACATTGTAACTAGGGAAGTGATGCAGGTAGCGATCACAGTGGCCTGCAGGGAGATTAATGAATGGGAACTTTGCGGCAGAAATCAGCAGCGGTGGTAAGCGGCGAAAAGAATCGGCGGGAGGAAGCGCGGCGGCTCTATCAAAGAATAACCACTGTTTTTGAACATAAACAGTGTTTATTCTCGGCGGATGAGAACGGACTGGCTCAGGGGACTTTTGTCCCCTCCAGCCAATCTCCCCTGCTCCTGGCAACATTGCGATTGCGTGCATCCGCCAGCACAATTGCCCACACACACCCCAAGCAGCAGGGACATCACTATCGCGTCCCAGGGGCTGTAGCAGCTGTCACTACGGACGTGTGGCTCACGTCCCAGCGGCAGAAATGGTTAAAGATAGCACGGATATAAAAGAAAATGCAATGGGCTTGATTCACAAAGCAGTGCTGAGTGTTAGCACGCTTGTGAAAAGACCCTTATCACGCCAAAAATGCCTCTGCACGCGGTGTGCGGTGCGCCGAAAAGATTGCGCGCGTTGCACCCTTCGCGTGAAAAGTAGCCCCCGGTGCCCTGGAAACGTGGCACCCAGTGCATCCATGACGGTGCATGGGTGCGACGATAACGTCACATAACGTCGCCGTTATGGTCGCACTGGGTGCGAAGTTGCCAGGACACTGGGGGTCACTTTTCATGCAAAGGGTGCAACGTTAACGTCACACCGCGCAATCTTTTTGGCGCACCGCACACGCGCGATCTCTGGGCGTGCTAACTGGTTAGCACCCTAGTTAGCACGCCCAAACTCTTTAGGCGTGCTAACTAGGTTAGCACTAGTTAGTGAATCAGGCCCAATGTGTGTTTCAGTCATGTGGCTTTGATGCCATCGGCTGCCCCACCGAACTAAATCATTTTTTCCCGCTTAGACTTCAACATTGTTGGAGGAAAGCTAACACCAGAACATTTGGACCAGTTTGGCCAAACTTTCGGCAAATTTACTACAGCATGTTTCAGAAACTTCCTTCTGTAAGACTTGCAGTTCCTACTACAGTCCTGGGACAGTTTTGCAGAAATGAAGCCGCTTAACCTTCCAGTTTGTTTTTTGAATGTGGGAGGAAACCAAGGCTTTCAGATGAAACCCACAAACATGAGAAGAACATACAAACCTGATGCTGAGTGTCTTAGCCCTGACGCCGCTGTTCCCCCCACTGTAGACATACCCAAGGCAGATTTATACTTTTTCAACCTCTAGGCCAACTTTTCTGAAGATCCCGTTCCATTGTGTGGCAACCCCCTCCTACTCCCTGTGCAGCCCCCTCTTCCATGTCTAGCTTCCATGTACAGCAGCCCCTCCTACTCCCTGTGCAGCCCCCTCTTCCATGTCTAGCTTCCATGTACAGCAGCCCACTTCAGTTCTATACAGGTCCCTTGGGAAGCAGCTACCTATTTCCACGTATTGCTCCTTATTTGCAACCTCTTCCGTCTCTTCCATATGCAGCAATATCTCTACCATGTCCAGCCGCCCCTCAGCCAGCTGCTGCCCAAGGCTTGGGCCTTTGTGACCTGTCCAGAAATCCGGCCCTGGATATACTCTGCATAGATTTTGGCCTTGGCTGGTCTTCCTTCTAATTGCTCGCAGTAAACCCCACGCAAAACCTAGCAAAAGATTTATCCAGTTTATTACCAGTCCAGTAATGCTAAAGTATGCCTCTATTATTTGTGTTGTCTGTACTGTTAGTATTTTACTTATCTGAATTCCTGAGCCTCTATATTATTGGGATTTGAGATTTTACATTCCTTATTCAACTCTACTTAAAGAGAACCAGAGACTATGGTAAAAAATTTGTGCCCACAACGTCCTCCTGATCCCCTCCAGACAACAGCACTGACCACCGCAAAGCTGCGCATGTGCAGTATGCATTATTCCCTACTGCAAATGCGCAGAACGCTCCTGATGCAGAGAGCGCACAAAGGGTGCGTGCTGCTCGATAAGGAGGCTGCAATATGTATTTCCTTTTAAACAATACCAGTTGCCTGGCTAGCCTGCTGATCCTCTGCCTCTAATATTTTTAGCCCTTGTCCCTGAACAAGCATGCAGCAGATCAGGTGCTCTGACTGAAGTCTGACCTATACTTGCTTCAAGTGTGTGATCCAGATACTACTGCAGCTAAAGAGATCATCAGGATTGCCGGGCAGAGTTCACAAAGCTTCTGTGTGGGAGTGTTCACTTTAACCCCCTTTCCAAGTATGTGCACCTTATTTTTGGTTTCTATTAGATCAAAGGTCTAACTAGAGGCAGAGCAGATAACCAGTAGGAAAGTTAGCAGTACATTTCTCTGGCCCTGACCTTGCCAAAAGGAGCAAAGACAATACACTGGGTATCGGCAAGCAGACAGAGGATCCAGATCAAGGGTCAAGCTTTCTGGATAAAATTAAAGGCAGTTTCTTATTAATAACAGACTACTGGATTTCAGGCTGGCCACATGGGAAGTAATACTGGCCCATTCCTGTGACCGAAGATACAGACAGTTAAATAATAAGAATGACTTTGTCAATGCTACCATTTTATACTACAGTTAGTGTAAAGTATTACTTTCAGACACTGCATGCCATGCAATAGGAGCTGACTGACTGATTTTCATTTAAACAGACCCTGAGCAGTGCCAAAAGAAAGGAAATCTGGACTTGCCTGGGGCCTCCTCCAGCCCTGTATCTTGCGAGGTCCCCTGGCATCCTCTAGGTCCCTTCCATGGGCCCGCTGTCATCACGTCGGTCACTGTAAGTGTCCTGCGCATACGCATTTCTCTAAAGACTGAACTGTGCATGCGCAGGATGCTTACAGCGTCCAGCGTGACGACGTACCAGTGCGCGCCAGATGCGCCCACGTGTGACTTCAGCCGAAGTTGCCAGATTACCGGAGCTGCCAGCAGGACCACAGAAGGGACCAAGAAGATGCCGGGATACCTCATGGGCTATGGGGGGCTGGCGGAGGCCCCAGGTAACTGCAGATTTCCTTTTTTGGCACTGCTCAGGGTCCTTTTTTATATAAAGTGCTGCCCATAATTATTTATACCCCTGGCAAATTCTGACTTTAAGTTACTTTTATTCAACCAGCAAGTCATTTTTTGACGGGAAATGACATAATAGGAATAAGACAAAAATATAATAAGACGATGTACAAGAGGCATTATTGTGGGGAAAAAAACATGTCTAAGCTCTTATTTACATTTGAGCAAAAAGTGTCCAGTGCAAAAATATTCATACCCTTCACAAACGGTTGAAGTCTGTGGGAAAATCCAAAGTTCTATACCATTCCAAACAGTCCAAGCTGTTCTAAAGCATCCTAATTACCCTGATGAATTGGAAACAGCTGTTTTAATCAACTCAACAGGTGAAAAACAGCAGCTCCCTGCAGTTGGTTTGTGGACAGTCATGGCTAAGACAAAGGAGCTCAGTGAGCACCTGCGGCTGCGCATTGTGGCTGCTCACAAGTCAGGAAAGGGCAACAAGGCAATTTCTAAATGTTTTCAAGTTCCAGCGGCTACAGTGCAAAGTATTATTAAAAGATACAAGATGTTCCGCATTGGAAAATCTCAGAGGATGTGATCGGAAGCCAAAAGTGACACCTGTGCTGGCCAGGAGGAGAGTGAGAGAGGTGATAAAGAATCCAAGGATCACCACCAAGGCAATCCTGGTGAATCTGGGCTGTGCTGGTGGCAATGTCTCAAGGCAGACAATCCAACAGACACTGCACACTGCTGGGTTCCACGGATGCAGACCAAGGAGGAGGCCACTTCTCCAGATAAGGCACACAGAAGCTTGCTTGGCCTTTTGCAAATGCTCATCTGGACAAAGAAAAAAAGAAGAAGACTTCTGGTCTTCTGTGTTATGTCAGATGAAACAAAAATTGAATTGTTTGGTGACAATGATGTTTCCTTCATTTGGCGTAAAAAAGGAGAAGCCTTCAGCCCAAAGTACACCATCCCCGCTGTCATACATGGTGGTGGGAACCGAATGCTTTGGGGGCGTTATTCAGCCAATGGACCAGGGAACCTAATCACAGTAAACTGTGCTGTGAAAAAAGAGCAATACATGAGGATTCTCAACAACATCAGGCAGATAAGCTTGGCCTTGGGCACCAGTGGACATTTCAGCAGGACAATGACCTAAAACACACAGCTAATGTGGTGCAGAAATGGTTAGCAGACAACAACATTAATGGTTTGGAGTGGCCCAGCCAAAGTCCTGACTTGAATCCAATTGAAAATCTGTGGAGGGAGCTAAAGATCAGGGTGATGGCAAGAAGACCCTCCAACCTGAAAGGGTTTGATTGCTGTGATAGCCAATAAAGGCTTTTCTATTGATTATTGAGAAGGGTATAAATAATTTTGGACTGGACACTTTTTGCAAAAATGTGTGTAAAAGCTGAGAAATGTTTTTTTTTTCCACAATATCGCCTCTTGTACATGGTCTTATTATCTTTTGGGAGACACCTGTGTCATTTCCCATCAAAAAATGACATGCTGCTTGTATAAAAGTAACTTTAAGTCAAAATTTGCCAGGGGTATGAATAATTATGGGCAGCGCTGTGTATATATATATATATATATATATATATATATATATATATATATAAAACATCCTTATATAACCTAGTAATACTCAGCAATTATCCAGACATGAAGCAGAGAGAAGTGCAATGAGATTATAGTCTGTTAATTAGTAGGTGTCTTTGGCATATGAAATCATCTGAGTTAGATAAAGTTCTTGTAGGACACAGCTCAATCATTATTCCCTCAGCACGTCGGGCAAGTCACAGATTACGGCAATATTATGCTTCTATTTCAGAAACAAAAAAAGTACAAAATAGCTCAGAAAGACGATTTCCTCACATACAACATTTCAGTTTCATCAGAAAATCAATTCCAGGCTGAACAGTCACCAAAATATTTAATTAAAATCACAGAAACATGCAGAGTACAAAAGGTCTTTCAGTCTCATTTATTAAACAGTGGAAAGCAATTAACCCAAGAAACTGATCTTACAGAGGAAAATTATTATTTTTTCCGTTATGAAGGGACATTATATTTCATTAGCAGGTCTGTACTGTCACACCTGCCTTAGCGCAATCATATAATCACCTCTAATTTCTGCAATAAAGGGAATAGGATGACGACAGCACCAGTGTGCAGCAAAGTACACTGGTGATTTAAAAAATCTACTCTAAAAGTCACTGGGGGGAAGTTCTTAGACTTAACATGGCCATACACTCCTCAAGATTCCATGTTACCAAATCTGCTGGTAATTGATGCCCCAATATGCTCACCCAATCATAATTTTGATAGATTTTCTGCCACAATTGATAAAAATCCTTGACTGAACCAGACTGGAAGTTTTGATTGATGGGGGCAGGGCGGTATCCGTGGTAGATGGACGGAATGTAGCGTTGTGCTGCACCATGCTGATCAGATTCCAATCAGAGATGGATCCATCTCTTGGGCACATTGGGCAGCCACCCACCAGTATATGGACTACTTTAGACTAACTAGACAGCCCAGAGCTGCGGGGGTATTAACTAGTTACAGCCCACCCCTCCAATACAGGGGGTCCATCTTCCAGATCAGGTATTGTTGTGCCCACACAACCTGATATAAGGGGGATGGGGGGTCACAACGGTCCCACTTGTTGCCCCTGGCAAATGTGCCCAAGACGGGGGGTGTCACCAAGGAGACGCGGGGAAAGGGGTGTGGACATCAGGGAATCCATGAAAGGTTTGTTGGGGAGCCCAATAATTATAATTACACCTCTGGATACAGACATCAGTAATGGTCTGATAGAGTTTCTAAACTTCTCCCTAATGCTGCTCATACATGCTACAATGTTTTCATTTTTTTCGATTAGATAAATTCTGATTATTCCGTTAGATGGAATATAAAGATTTTTCTAACATATCCAATCAGATTTTTATAGAAAAAAACGTGATAATCGATAATTTTTCTTGATTAAAAAAATATTATTTTTGACTTTCATTCAATTCAATCATTTTAGTCAAATACACTGGAAAATTGAACGTTTTTATTGTACCGTGTATGGGCACCTCAAGGATGATTGAGGACAGTTTCACGAGACATGAAACTGCTCCGGTCTGTGAAGGGGACGGCTGCAGTGAGAGTCAACTTACTTGAATGTCCAGCTTTTCACACTGCTGTGCTCCATCCTACTGACACTTCACGCTGTGCTCCACCCTACTGACACTTCACACTGTGCTCCACCCTACTGACACTTCACACTGCGCTCCATCCTACTGACACTTCACACTGCGCTCCATGCTGCGCTCCATCCTACTGACACTTCACACTGCACTCCACGCTGTGCTCCATCCTACTGACACTTCACACTGCACTCCACGCTGCGCTCCATCCTACTGACACTTCACACTGCGCTCCACACTGCGCTCCATCCTACTGACACTTCACACTGCACTCCATGCTGCGCTCCATCCTACTGACACTTCACACTGCACTCCACACTGCGCTCCATCCTACTGACACTTCACACTGCGCTCCACACTGCGCTACATCCTACTGACACTTCACACTGCACTCCACGCTGCGCTACATCCTACTGACACTTCACACTGCACTCCATGCTGCGCTCCATCCTACTGACACTTCACACTGCGCTCCACACTGCGCTCCATCCTACTGACACTTCACACTGCGCTCCACGCTGTGCTCCATCCTACTGACACTTCACACTGCGCTCCACACTGCGCTCCATCCTACTGACACTTCACACTGCACTTCACGCTTCGCTACATCCTACTGACACTTCACACTGCACTCCATCCTACTGACACTTCACACTGCACTTCACGCTGCGCTACATCCTACTGACACTTCACACTGCACTCCACGCTGTGCTCCATCCTACTGACACTTCACACTGCGCTCCACGCTGTGCTCCATCCTACTTACACTTCACACTGCACTCCACGCTGCACTCCATCCTACTGACACTTCACACTGCGCTCCATCCTACTGACACTTCACACTGCACTCCACGCTGTGCTCCATCCTACTGACACTTCACACTGCACTCCATGCTGCGCTCCATCCTACTGACACTTCACACTGCGCTCCACACTGCTCTCCATCCTACTGACACTTCACACTGCGCTCCACGCTGTGCTCCATCCTACTGACACTTCACACTGCGCTCCATGCTGCGCTCCATCCTACTGACACTTCACACTGCACTTCACGCTGCGCTACATCCTACTGACACTTCACACTGCGCTCCATCCTACTGACACTTCACACTGCACTTCACGCTGCGCTCCATCCTACTGACACTTCACACTGCGCTCCACGCTGTGCTCCATCCTACTTACACTTCACACTGCACTCCATGCTGCGCTCCATCCTACTGACACTTCACACTGCGCTCCACACTGCGCTACATCCTACTGACACTTCACACTGCACTCCACGCTGTGCTCCATCCTACTGACACTTCACACTGCGCTCCACGCTGTGCTCCATCCTACTTACACTTCACACTGCACTCCACGCTGCACTCCATCCTACTGACACTTCACACTGCGCTCCATCCTACTGACACTTCACACTGCACTCCACGCTGTGCTCCATCCTACTGACACTTCACACTGCACTCCATGCTGCGCTCCATCCTACTGACACTTCACACTGCGCTCCACACTGCGCTCCATCCTACTGACACTTCACACTGCGCTCCACGCTGTGCTCCATCCTACTGACACTTCACACTGCGCTCCACACTGCGCTCCATCCTACTGACACTTCACACTGCACTTCACGCTGCGCTACATCCTACTGACACTTCACACTGCGCTCCATCCTACTGACACTTCACACTGCACTTCACGCTGCGCTACATCCTACTGACACTTCACACTGCGCTCCACGCTGTGCTCCATCCTACTTACACTTCACACTGCACTCCATGCTGCGCTCCATCCTACTGACACTTCACACTGCACTTCACGCTGCGCTACATCCTACTGACACTTCACACTGCACTCCACGCTGTGCTCCATCCTACTGACACTTCACACTGCGCTCCACGCTGCGCTCCATCCTACTGACACTTCACACTGCGCTCCACGCTGTGCTCCATCCTACTGACACTTCACACTGCACTTCACGCTGCGCTACATCCTACTGACACTTCACACTGCACTCCACGCTGTGCTCCATCCTACTTACACTTCACACTGCACTCCACGCTGCGCTCCATCCTACTGACACTTCACACTGCGCTCCACGCTGCGCTCCATCCTACTGAAACTTCACACTGCACTCCACGCTGTGCTACATCCTACTGACACTTCACACTGCGCTCCATGCTGCGCTCCATCCTACTGACACTTCACACTGCACTCCACGCTGTGCTACATCCTACTGACACTTCACACTGCACTCCACGCTGTGCTCCATCCTACTGACACTTCACACTGCACTCCACGCCACGCTGCGCTCCATCCTACTGACACTTCACACTGCGCTCCATCCTACTTACACTTCACACTGCGCTCCACGCTGCGCTCCATCCTACTGACACTTCACACTGCACTCCACGCTGTGCTACATCCTACTGACACTTCACACTGCACTTCACGCTGCGCTACATCCTACTGACACTTCACACTGTGCTCCATCCTACTGACACTTCACACTGCGCTCCATCCTATTGACACTTCACACTGCGCTCCACGCTGTGCTCCATCCTACTGACACTTCACACTGCGCTCCATCCTACTGACACTTCACACTGCGCTCCACGCTGTGCTCCATCCTACTGACACTTCACACTGCACTCCACGCTGTGCTCCATCCTACTGACACTTCACACTGCGCTCCACGCTGTGCTACATCCTACTGACACTTCACACTGCGCTCCACGCTGTGCTCCATCCTACTGACACTTCACACTGCGCTCCACGCTGTGCTCCATCCTACTGACACTTCACACTGCGCTCCACGCTGTGCTACATCCTACTGACACTTCCTGCTTCACAGGAGGTCAGGTGTGAGACTTGAAGTACCCAGATGATGGAGCGCAGAGTGGAGCGATCAGGAAAAGCCAAACATCCAGGTAAAGTCCACTCTGTCTGCAGCCGACCCCTTCCCAGGTCTGAGCAGTCTCATGTCTCACAAATCTGCGCTCAGCTCACTCATCCTTACTGCTCTCTTGATATGCAGAGCTAGAAAGATTACTGAAACTGGGATTCAATTAAATGTAGCCAACACCTTACCTGAGTTTAATTAGCATCAGAACCTGTGTAATTGCTATGCGTCAGGAATTATAGAGATAAATGAGGAGCACAGTTAATAAGACTGATAGCGCTGCAGTGTGTTACCTCGCAACTAGTTTAAACTTTTACATTGTTGTGTCTGTGTGCGGAGTGGGGTAATTAAGCTTTGAAACTACACCAAGTTCTGCTGTTCCAACACTTGAAAGCAGGTTGAGTCTCCAATGACAAAGCAAAAAGGTGGAAAAATTAATTGGATCGGCCCCGGAATATGAATAACATTTGCCATTTATATGTTTTAAAAATAAAACAATGTTTGTCCTTCAAAAGCGGCCACCTTAAAATGTTCTTTGATACTCCTCAGAGTTTCATACTAATGAATGTGGAACGTCTCATTTTCTGAAGACCTCCTGCCGTCATGACTATTACAATTACCGTAGTTGGTAGGAATAAGGCTCGCTTCACAGTCGCAGTAGCCATACAGAAGCCATGTTTTGGTAACTGATGATCAAAGTGTCTACATTATCTAGATAAAACGTGTTGGCGGCAAACAACCCACAACTGATCGTCAGACAATCATTTTTTTAACAGCTAGTGAGCAACAAAGATAAAGATCAACAACTAGGCTCCGGCACCCTGGATAAACCATGCTGGTGGGATTAGGCATTGCTGGGGAGTTCAGTTAGGCATAGGTGAGGGGTTTGGTTAGGGTTAGACAACATGGGGGTGGTCTGGTTAGGGCTAGGCATCGGTGGGGAGTTCAGTTAGGGTTAAGCCTCATGGTGGTGGTCTGGTTAAGGTTAGGCATTAGTGGGGAGTTCGGTTAGGCATCAGTGAGGGTTCGGCTAGGGTTAGGCATCAGTGAGGGGTTCGGCTAGGGTTAGGCATCAGTGAGAGGTTCGGTTAGGGTTAGGCGTTAGTGAGGGGTTTGGCTAGGGTTAGGCATCAGTGAGAGGTTCGGTTAGGGTTAGGCGTCAGTGAGGGGTTTGGCTAGGGTTAGGCAGCAGTGAGAGGTTCGGTTAGGGTTAGGCGTCAGTGAGGGGTTTGGCTAGGGTTAGGCATCAGTAGAGGAAGGGCTCATGTGAGAGAGATGGTAAAATATCGGTCAAATTTCCCAGTATGTTACTATCGGAATAACCACTGCCCAATAGTACAATATCAGTAATTTTACCCATATTCTGCTAGCGCCCCAAATTTCCAGAGTGCCCATTTCGCACGTACGCGTTGGATTTGTCCCCTACAGCTGCCCGTGTATAATAGGTATTTCTGCACTCTGTACATTGGAGCAAAAGACCACGTTGTTGCATTATGTACAGAATCATTCACAGATGCCATTTGTTCATGAAAAATTCCTCATATGCGACCATTTCTATACAGTGTATGTATTAAGCTTAAAGCAAAACTTAAATACAAAAATACTTATGTGATAATAAGTTGTATGTGTTTTTCTAATGCTAAATAGGACATTAGTAATAGTAACATATAACAAAGTCTAACACTTGAAAGTTGAGAGAAAGCGATGGTGCACATCCAGCTAAAACGTCATTTTATTAATGCAGTTTAAAATCAATAAACAAAGTTACAGACCAGCAATGTGGAGAGAGGTACAAGCAGCAAAGGTCGAGGTAGAGGTACAAGCAGCAAGACGATGGTCCTGACGATGCGCCACATGTGTTAAGGCGCGAAACGGCTGTAGATCCTTTGCTGCTTGTACCTCTCTCCACATTGCTGGTCTGTAACTTTGTTTATTGATTTTAAACTGCATTAATAAAATGACGTTTTAGCTGGATGTGCACCATCGCTTTCTCTCAACTTTCAAGTGTTAACCTATGGTTGGATGAGTGGCACTCTGACAGCTGGTGAATTATCCTGTGCATGGACTTTCTCTACAAACAGATATAACAAAGTCTCATATTTTTATTTTCAATTTAAAGGCTTCCTATTTAAGACTGCATTCGAAACAGCAGCCATGACATTCTGATGTAAAATCTACTCAAAGTAGCTGCAAAAAAAACCCAGAAGTAATGACCCTTTTTCAGCACCAAAACCTTATCAGCAGAGTTTTCTCGGGCAAATAAGAGAACTTTAGCTTCTAATTACTTTTCAGGAAACCGGGCTGAATTCAACAAGCTGTTGGACAAGCTCATTTGCATAGATAACAACTCTAGTTTTTACAGCTACAATTCCATTAGGGGTTTTGACATTTTAGGTTCTAGAGGCATTTTGAATGCAAGTGATTTCCTGTATTGAGTGGAAACAGATCAATGATTTTCAGTGGCCTGTTTTACCTAATGTGAATCTTGCCTCTGTTCAGTGTCTGGAAATCGGACACTGTGAGAATGGTGCCTAAATCTTGCTGTTCAGGAAAACAGAAAGGGGTCTGTGCAGGACTAATGTATTGAAAATAACAAAATTCATAAAGCACATGTGCATATTTATACACAGCCTTTGCCCTGAAGCTCAAAATTGATCTCAGGTGTATCTTGCTACCCTGATCATCCTTGAGATGTTTCTGCAGCTTAAGTGGAGTCCATCTATGGTAAATTCAGTTGATTGGACAGGATTTGGAAAGGCACACACCTGTCTGTATAAGGTCCCACAATTCATGCCAGAGCACAAACCAAGCATGAAGTCAAAGTAATTGTCTGTAGACCTCGGAGACAGGATTGCCTTGAAGATTAAATCTGGGGAAGGTTAGAGAAAAATCTCTGCTGCTTGGTAGGTCCCAATGAGCAAGCGCAGTGGCCTCCATAATTTATAAGTGGAAGAGGTTCAAAAAGTCACCAAGACTCTTCCTAGAGCTGACCAGCCATCTAACTGAGCAATCAGGGGAGAAAAGCCTTAGTCAGGTAGGTGACCAAGAACCCGACTGTCACTCTCTAAGCTCCAGAGGTCCTCGGTGGAGAGAGAAGAACCTTCCAGAAGGACAACCATCTCTGCTGCAATCCACCAAATCAGGCTTGTATGGTAGAGTGGACAGATGGAAGCCACTCCTTAGTAAAAGGCACATGGCAGACGTCTGGAGTTTGCTAAAAGGCACCTGAAGGACTCAGACCACGAGAAACCAATTTCTGTGGTCTGATGAGACAAAGATTGATCTCTTTGGTGAGAATGCCAGGCGTCACGTTTGGAGAAAGCCAGGCACTGCTCATCACCAGGCCAATACCCACCCTACAGTGAAGCATGGTGGTGGCAGCATCATCACCAGGCCAATACCCCCCCTACAGTGAAGCATGGTGGTGGCAGCATCATCACCAGGCCAATACCCCCCCTACAGTGAAGCATGGTGGTGGCAGCATCATCACCAGGCCAATACCCCCCCTACAGTGAAGCATAGTGGTGGCAGCATCATCACCAGGCCAATACCCTCCCTGCAGTGAAGCATGGTGGTGGCAGCATCCTGCTGTGGGGAATGTTTTCAGTGGCAGGAACTGGGAGATTAGTCAGGATAAAGAGAAAGATGACTGCAGCAATGTACAGAGACATCCTGGATGAAAACCTGATCCAGAGCACTCTTGACCTCAGACTGGGGTGACGGTTCATCTTTCAGCATAACAATAAACCTACGCACACAGCCAAGATATCACAGGAGTGGCTTCAGGACAACTCTGTGACTGTCATCGAGTGGCCCAGCCAGAGCCCAGACTTGAATCTCATTGAACATCTCTAAAAAAGATCTTAGTATGGCAGTGCACCGACGCTTCCCATCCAACCTGATGGAGCTTGAGAGGTGCAGGAAAGAGGAATGGGCGACACTGGCCATGGATAGGTGAGCCAAGCTTGTGGCATCTGATTCAAAAAGACTTGAGGCTGTAATTGCTGCCAAAGCTGCATCCACAGAGTATTGAGCAAAGGCTTTCTCAGTTTTTATATTTTTAATAAATTTGTCAAAACTGCATGTAAACTTTTTTCACATTGTCATTATGGGGTGCTGTGTGTATAATTCTGAGGGGAAAAAATGAATTTAACCCACTTTGGAGTAAGGCTGTAACATAACAAAATGTGGAAAAAGTGATGCGCTGTGAGTTCTTTCTGGATGCGCTGTAGGAGTATCTGATGAGCATAGCGGACAGGGCACACTGTGTTCAGCACTAGGGCGTTGCGTATCCTGTAAAAACAGAATTGCAACACAATGGAGGGGAAAGTCGCAGCGTGCGTTACACGTGCGACACAGCAACTGTAAATGCGCACGTTGTTTGGTAACGGGCTGCATGAATAACATTATAGCAATGTATTCTGTCTCACCGCTAACGCATCAGTGTGAACACACCATTACAGTATAACAGCATCGCGTTAGCAATGTGGTTATCTTGTCTGACGCACCGCGTCCCCTCAGTGTGGAAGTTGCCTCCCTCTCGAATACGGTCCTCCAAATCTTTCAAAAATTGCCAAATTGAAATGACGAGATGACATTTAATAATATTAATTTACCAGAACTCTGAGCGCCATGGATTTGTGTTTATAGCAGTTCATTCTCCAGAAATGTGACATTTTGTACAGAAAAAAAATATAGATATTCAAAAATGAGACTTCTTGTTCATGAATAATAAAATTCATACGTTTTTTTTGAAAATTGTGCAAATTCTTCGACCATAAGGAGAGGTAATTTATAGTCACGCCGTAATACCTAAATAGACCTGACACAGAGACTGTTCACACATGTCCTTGCTCCATTCCTCAATTAGAAAGCAATCATTTATGATCTTCTTCCATTCCCGGGAATAATAACAGCGCTATCTCTCCAGACTCGCCAGTCATTTGCAGTCGCAGTAAATGCTGGCGGAGATTGTCGATCATGGAGATTCTTAGCATGAAAAGTTGCTGTGAGCACCGAGGATATTTCCCGGCAGAAATCAATGAGATCTCTTTTATGAACGTCTCTCTTGTATGACTCATTCCCCATTTTATCTGTGTCCTTCTGCATCATGTGGGAAAAGGAACAACATGAAAATAATTCCCTGGTCATGACGGCATTTGTGTGCTGATTTCTTGCTGGTCATTTTTGTGGGGTGTTTTTATGTTCTGGTTTGCTGATTTATGACTCTGGAATACGCTCTGCAGGAGATGCGGATAAATGAGATGGAGGGAAGCGAGGAACAGGATGAAGCTCACAAAGGAGATCATTGCTTCTTCTTATGATAATACATACAGGATTGAGAATATATCCCTCAGAAAGGCCTCGGCATCGCGCTATTATTCTTTCTTCACATCTCAAGAAGCATTATCGGCGGTAAAAGGAAACAGACAAGAACAGATCTAGGCAAGAATTCTAATATCCATTTCTTTATGGAATGAAGGTACATATATTAAAAAATTGAATACATTTGCCCCCAAAGTATTCCCTGACTAATCATGAATTTTGTTCCTCTTAAAATACATAATAAATATCCTCGAGTTTCCATCCCCCCTGAAACAGTCTACATAATATATAAACTGTACACCAGGGCTACTATTTCTGATATTCACAAGACTTGCCAGTCAGGTATGATCTTTACTTTGTACTATATCCTGTTCCTGTGGATGCCCCTCCTTCTTTCTGGGCGGAGACAGGAACAGGAAGTGCTCTGCAGAGTACATAGATCAGACCTCACTGTAGATCACAGATGTGTGAGTACACCTTCTAGTGACACAACCAGAGATATTAGAGGTGGCATACAGCGTATGCAGTATAGGAGCTGCTCTACAGGAAGTATTCTGCAGAGAACATAGATCAGACCTCACTACAGATCACAGATGTGTGAGTATACCTTCTAGTGACACAACCAGAGATATTAGAGGGGGCATACAGTGTGCACAGTATAGAAGCTGCTCTATAGGAAGTATTCTGCAGAGAACATAGATCAGACCTCACTACAGATCACAGATGTGCGAGTACACCTTCTAGTGACACAACCAGAGATATTAGAGGGGGCATACAGCGTGCACAGTATAGAAGCTGCTCTACAGGAAGTGTTCTGCAGAGAACATAGATCAGACCTCACTGTAGATCACAGATGTGTGAGTACACCTTCTAGTTAGAGTGGGGCCGAACCTCCGATTTTCGGTTCGCGAACCGGGTTTGCGAACTTCCGCGGAAGGTTCGGTTCGCGGAAAAGTTCGTGAACCGCAATAGACTTCAATGGGGATGCGAACTTTGAAAAAAAAAATTATGCTGGCCACAAAAGTGATGGAAAAGATGTTTCAAGGGGTCTAACACCTGGAGGGGGCATGGCAGAGTGGGATACATGCCAAAAGTCCCCGGGAAAAATCTGGATTTGACGCAAAGCAGCGTTTTAAGGGCAGAAATCACATTGAATGCTAAATGACAGGCCTAACGTGCTTTCAAACATCTTGCATGTGTATACATCAATCAGGTAGTGTAATTAGAGTACTGCTTCACACTGACACACCAAACTCACCGTGTAAGGCACCGCAAACAGCTGTTTGTGTAGTGACGGCCGTGCTGGACTGGTGCGCACCATGGCGAGAGTGCAGGTTTTGGTGGCTTTACAGCCCATATGGTCGCCTGGCTGATGTAGCTGAATGACAGAACAGTGACTGTTCAGTTGATCAAATTTGGTCTGACCACAATGAGGCAACGACCTTATTATCGTGGGTGTGCCCCCCGAGACACTCATCTAGGCGCCGGTCATTGCTTCATTGTGATACGCAAGCCCCTTCACCATGGCAAGGTAATGATCACGAAGGGGAATGGGCACATGTACATGCCTTTTCTTTTGTTGTTGCAGCTGCCCGCAGTGCAGCCAGAAAAATTAGGCATTCATGTACACGCACCAGAAAAATTATTACAGCGGCCGCTGCTAGCAGCGGCCTAAAAAATTCAGCAATCCGCCTGGAGTCCCGGACCATGTTGGTGGTGGCGGAGAAGGTAGTCAAGTGGCCTGCAGGCAGACATGCTGTGTGGAGGGACTGGGAGCGACTTAGTCTTCTTGGGGCAGGCCAGGCAGCCAGTCACACGGCGTGCAGGCAGAGATGCTGTGTGTGCGGGGACTGACTTAGTCTTGGGGCGGGCAGCAGCCCTCCGGGATCCATGCCTCATTCATTTTGATAAAGGTGAGGTACTTAACAGTTTTGTGACTTAGGCGACTTCTCTTCTCAGTGACAATGCCTCCAGCTGCGCTGAAGGTCCTTTCTGACAGGACGCTTGCGGCAGGGCAGGAGAGAAGTTGGATGGCAAATTGGGACAGCTCTGGCCACAGGTCAAGCCTGCGCACCCAGTAGTTCAAGGGTTCCTCATCGCTGTTCACAGCAGTGTCTACATCCACACTTAAGGCCAGGTAGTCGGCTACCTGCCGTTCCAGGCGTTGGTGGAGGGTGGATCCGGAAGGGCTACGGCGAGGCGTTGGACTAAAGAACGTCCGCATATCCGACATCACCATGAGATCGCTGGAGCGTCCTGTCTTTGACTGCGTGGACACAGGAGGAGGATTAGTGGCAGTGGTACCTTGCTGGCATTGACCTGTCACATCACCCTTAAAGGCATTGTAAAGCATAGTTGACAGCTTGTTCTGCATGTGCTGCATCCTTTCCACCTTCAGGTGAGTTGGTAACAGGTCCACCACTTTGTGCCTGTACCGAGGGTCTAGTAGTGTGGCCACCCAGTACAGCTCATTCCCCTTAAAGGTTTTTTATACGGGGGTCCCTCAACAGGCAGGACAGCATAAAAGACGACATCTGCACAAAGTCGGATCCAGATGTACCATCCATCTCCTCTTGCTCTTCCTCAGTGACGTCACATAAGTCAACCTCCTCCCCCCAGCCGCGAACAATACCACGGGAAGGTTGAGCAGCACAAGCCCCCTGCGACGCCTGCTGCGGTTGTTCTCCTGCCGCCGTCCCCTCCTCCTCCTCCCCCAAAGAAACACCTTGCTCATCATCCTCTGAGTCTGACTCGTCTTCTGCAAACGACTTCTCTTCTTCCTCCTCCTCCCCCCTCTGTGCTGCCGCAGGTGTTGAGGAAACAGCTGGGTCTGATGAAAATTGGTCCCATGCCTGTTCCTGCCGTAACTGTTCCTGGTCACGCTCATTCGCAACTTCATCCGCCACTCTACGCACAGCACGCTCCAAGAAGTAAGCGTAGGGAATCAAGTCGCTGATGGTGCCTTCACTGCGGCTCACCAGGTTGGTCGCCTCCTCAAACGGCCGCATGAGCCTGCATGCATTTCTCATCAGTGTCCAGTTGTCGGGCCAGAACATCCCCATCTTCCCAGACTGTTTCATTCTACTGTAGTTGTAGAGGTACTGGGTGACGGCTTTCTTCTGTTCTAGCAGGCGGGAGAACATGAGCAGGGTCGAATTCCAGCGAGTCGGGCTATCACAAATCAGGCGTCTCACCGGCAAGTTGTTTTTCCGCTGAATTTCCGCAAAGCGTGCCATGGCTGTGTAAGACCGCCTCAAATGCCCACAGAACTTCCTGGCCTGCTTCAGGACATCCGCTAAGCCAAGGTACTTTGACACAAATCTTTGAACAACTAGATTCATGACATGTGCTGTCACGGACGGTTGCGGGGACGCAGGCGCGTCCTGGCACCGCCCGTGAAGTAAAGAACGATCGCACTCGATTCCTGCATCGATTGCGCTTCAGACAGTATCCCTCAGCTAAGACAGATTCCCCAGCTGTTCCTAAGCTACAGTGACAGCCTGGGGGGAAGCTGTTAATTAGCTGGGACATATTCCCTGTGGAAGGCACAATTTCCCTTTTGGCTCTGGGAACCAGGTGACACTTAGCTGATCTCATGGAGATGTTAATTAACAAACCAGGAGTCTTTTCAGAGCCAAGGAAGCTAATCCCAGCAGGGGGCAGACTTAGCGGAACCATTCAGCCAGGATAGGGAAACATAGAGTTATGATCTTTATGCATGTTTTAGAAGTACCATACATCGGAGAAATGTGAAAGTTATATCATTCTGCTGGTCCGGAGCTTGTGAGTGTTTTGATATTAAATTTGGGCCCCTAGCCTAACCAGAACGCTGGGAATTCCACCGTTTTGTAACCGGGCATGCAAACATGCCCAAGTTTGATATCATATTAATCGGTAGGTTCTGGGGATCGAGAATATGTAATTATTATCTGTGTGCCGGCCGCGCAGGTCGGCCTAGGGAACCTGTCAGGATTATGAGTTTGCTGAAGCCCCTGCCCAGGTGTGATTACCATAGTCCGGCCTAGGGGGCCGACTCTGGAAGCCCGCCTCTGAGCTCATCTCCATTAAAAGTGAATGAGCTGCCTGAGACGTTCTTCCTCCTTTTACCATCTTCATGACAATCTGCTGCCAGCCAGAGGACATAGGGCTGGTGGCCATTTTGCTGACCCATCTGAACAAAGAACTCTAAGAACTTGAAACCGTTTTGCTTGAACTTGATTGGAAACCAGAACTCTGATTTTTCCCACAAACAGGACATCTTTCCAGGAACTAAGTATTTTTCTCCCTTCTTTTATTTTCATACTGGCTATTACTGTTTTCATAATTGTTGATTTTCATAATTGTCTGTATATATTAATTATTTATATTGCGTGAATAAACGACTTTCTCCAAGTCATTCACTTTCCGCTACCCTGCTTATCAGCACACACAGAAATGATCCCGGGTCTCTGAAGATACGCTACTGTTTGTTTGTTGTTGGCTAGACAGAATATCGTGTGTTTAACCGTTTTATTCGCAGGATTAGTCAGTCAGTTAGTGGGCCCCACGGTCCCATAGTAACCGCGGTGGTGGCAGTTTACTCTGAACCAGTAGGTGACGTTGTAATCACCCGTGTCTCACAGGCTCCCTTCTGAGTTGTCTGCGGCTAATTCTTAACGGTTCCTGCGCATTGACTGCGACCAGAGTTCGCACGATCTGTGCGCTGGCACCGTTTAGAAGGCTAAGTGCGGTCAGCCACAAGGGCTCCTGTGACAGTGTTAGGCAGCGGTTGGATCTGTGTTGTGCTGAAAGTATCTGCGATAGCGCTAGCGCTATCGAGAAACGAACTAATTCGTTGGTGTAGCTGGAAGGCAATATATTTTTTATATATACAGAGAGACTGTGTAGCCAGTACCCCTTCCCCAAAGTTTTATTTTATTTGGCATGGAAATGTCCGGGAACTACCAGAACATGTGCCTAGCAGACCTGGAAAATCTTTGCGAAGAGAGGGGCATTGGCATCCTCCGCAAGACAAAATGGGACCTGATAGCAGACTTGTCCAGATGGGATGCCCAGCAACTGCGGGAGCCGGGAGTGTCCGCTGAGGTGGATACCAGCCCATCTGACAATCAAGGGGAACCAGAGGCTGAAGATCTTAGGCGTACAGAGGTTGAGCATCCTGCGGGCCCTGTTGCAACAGTTACGCCAGAGACTGTCAGTATGGACCCCAAACCCAGAGTTTCTGACATTACTCGCCCGGAACTGGCCAGTACTGGACTGTCCATGGGTGCTGATCCGCTAATGCAGCAGGCATTACAAAAGCTGATGGACACTGACCTGGACAAGTACCTGCAGTACATGCGTGAGGAGCGCCAATCTGCAGAAGCGCGGACAGAGCGCCAAATGCAGGAGGAACGGGAGCGGCAAGCTGCTGCTGCTGCTGCTGCTGCTGCAGAACGCCACGCGGAGAGGGATGCCGCTGAGCGGGAGCGCCAACGACAGCATGAGCTCAACATGGCAAAGGTTCAACAGGCCAGCCGGAGTTCACCGCCCAGCCTCCCTGCTGAAGGAGCTGCAACACCCGTAAGTGCAAAATTTAAGTTTGCTAATATTGAAAAAGACACAGACATTGACTTGTTTTTGCGGTCTTTTGAAAAAGCATGCCGTCAGTATCGTCTGTCCCAAGACCAGTGGGCCAGACATCTGACACCTTTGCTGCGCTACAAAGCGCTTGATGCTTTCGCAGAATTGCCTGCGGAAAAGGATAATGATTATGATGCTATAAAAGACGCTATCATTACTAAGTACCAGCTGACGCCAGAAGCCTATCGCAAAAAGTTCAGGGCCTGGCAGAAAAAGTCTTCTGATTCGTACCGAGATGTGGTCAGCAGCTTGCTCACCACACTCCGCCAGTGGACACTCGGCCTCACCAAAGGGTCTTATGGCGTCCTGGAGGACTTGATAGTCCTGGAACAATTTCTGAACATTTGCCCTGCTGATGTACGACAATTTGTGCTAGAACGCAAGCCGGCTTCAGCAACTGTCGCTGCCGACCTTGCTGAGACTTTTGCAACTACCCGGGTGGCTGATACCCGCAGGACTGTCCCATCCAGCTGGAGGGGAGGTCAGCCCAATACCTCGGCAGACTCTCCTGCCCCTGTGAGCCGTCCGCCACAGAGGCCACCCAGCACAGCTTCTGCACCCAGGCCTGCAGCGCCTGGAGAGGTCACCTGTCACTACTGCCGCCAGCCCGGACACGTGAAATTCGACTGTCCGGAGCGGAGACAGACACCACCAGCACCTGGATCATCTGCATCACCTGCAGCTCACCCACAGCAGAGGCAGCCCGCCAGCGAACCACAGCCTGGATCATCCGATTTTGTCCTGTTTGCCCGCGGAAAGGAAATCCGCGACCGAACCGACCAGCAGCAACTTGTTAGAGTGAACGGCAAAGTTGTCACCGGATTTTGAGACACCGGAGCTGACATCACGTTAGTTCACTCACATCTTGTGCCAAAGGAGAGCATCAGCTCCAGCCGATCCCTTGCCCTTACTGGAGTAGAGGGCACCCTTTTCCACATAGCCCACGCCAGAGTGAAGCTGGATTGGGGAGTGGGAGGGGTCCACGAAAGGGTTGTTGGGGTTATGAAGGATCTCCCAGTCCCTGTGTTGCTAGGGACTGATTTGGGCAAGCTTGTGTCCTACTATGAACCTGCCACGACCGCCTTGTCACTCACGGAAGGAGACGGACTCTCCACCCACCACCAGGTACTTTATACACTTGGGGGAGCACCAGGGGGAGGTGGGTTAAATGTGCCCAGTTCAAGGGTACCCGGTTCAATAGTGCCTGCTTCAAAGGCACCTGAGTTTGATGTACAGACTGTCTGTTGTGATGATGCTGTACCTGTACCTGAGTTTACGGTACAAACTGTCTGTGATGAAAATGTTCCTGTTACTGTTATAAAGGCTTGTGACAATGATGTAGGTAATGCCAATATGTGCCATTCTGACAGTGTACCTGTGCTAGCCATACCACGCAGCTGCACTGCTCGGAACCCGAGCTCAGAACAGGTGGAGGGGGTTCCGGCCTCCTCCCCCTCCTCTGACCGCAGGGATGAGACCTTTCAGCCGCTGGCCTCGTGTGACATGAGCCAGTTGGCTGGAACTGACAGCGCCGTATTCTCAGCCGCACTACAAAGTGACCCAAGCCTGGAGGTGCTCATGCAGCAAGCCGCTGAGCCCCTCGCAGACGGGGCCGCTTTCAAGGTGTACTGGGAAGGTGGGAGACTGTACAGTGAGTCTGCACAGCCCCCTACAGGTAGATCCCACGCGAATACCAAATGGCTTGTGGTCCCGAGTGCGTTCAGGGGACATGTGCTGAAATCCGCACATGGTAATCCTCTGACAGGGCACTCAGGGGTCCGCAAGACACTCGCCGGTATTCGGAACCAGTTTTATTGGCCCCGGATGAACAGGGATGTAGCAAACTACTGCAGGGCATGTGCCGTCTGTCAGGAGCTGGGAAGGTCCAGGGATTCCCGCGGGGTTCCCTTAGGTCCACAGCCACTTAGCAGGGGAACCCTGCGTGGGCTGGCTGTTGACCTAACCAACCCACTGGCCGTTGTCAGCAGTCCCGGCAGACACCACGTCCGACTGCAGTGGCGCAAACGCCCTGTCCAGAACGGTCCATGTTGGGTCAACCCTGAGGGTAGCAGACCGCGACCGGTCCAGGGGAACCGAGCCACAGGCTCCAATAGGTTTTCCCGCCGTACCGGCAACTCGAGGCCCGTCAGCCAGGTTAGCGGCGCCGCCACACATCTTGCGGATGAGTGGCTGAGCCGCGGACAAGGGGGAGGGCTGTCACGGACGGTTGCGGGGACGCAGGCGCGTCCTGGCACCGCCCGTGAAGTAAAGAACGATCGCACTCGATTCCTGCATCGATTGCGCTTCAGACAGTATCCCTCAGCTAAGACAGATTCCCCAGCTGTTCCTAAGCTACAGTGACAGCCTGGGGGGAAGCTGTTAATTAGCTGGGACATATTCCCTGTGGAAGGCACAATTTCCCTTTTGGCTCTGGGAACCAGGTGACACTTAGCTGATCTCATGGAGATGTTAATTAACAAACCAGGAGTCTTTTCAGAGCCAAGGAAGCTAATCCCAGCAGGGGGCAGACTTAGCGGAACCCTTCAGCCAGGATAGGGAAACATAGAGTTATGATCTTTATGCATGTTTTAGAAGTACCATACATCGGAGAAATGTGAAAGTTATATCATTCTGCTGGTCCGGAGCTTGTGAGTGTTTTGATATTAAATTTGGGCCCCTAGCCTAACCAGAACGCTGGGAATTCCACCGTTTTGTAACCGGGCATGCAAACATGCCCAAGTTTGATATCATATTAATCGGTAGGTTCTGGGGATCGAGAATATGTAATTATTATCTGTGTGCCGGCCGCGCAGGTCGGCCTAGGGAACCTGTCAGGATTATGAGTTTGCTGAAGCCCCTGCCCAGGTGTGATTACCATAGTCCGGCCTAGGGGGCCGACTCTGGAAGCCCGCCTCTGAGCTCATCTCCATTAAAAGTGAATGAGCTGCCTGAGACGTTCTTCCTCCTTTTACCATCTTCATGACAATCTGCTGCCAGCCAGAGGACATAGGGCTGGTGGCCATTTTGCTGACCCATCTGAACAAAGAACTCTAAGAACTTGAAACCGTTTTGCTTGAACTTGATTGGAAACCAGAACTCTGATTTTTCCCACAAACAGGACATCTTTCCAGGAACTAAGTATTTTTCTCCCTTCTTTTATTTTCATACTGGCTATTACTGTTTTCATAATTGTTGATTTTCATAATTGTCTGTATATATTAATTATTTATATTGCGTGAATAAACGACTTTCTCCAAGTCATTCACTTTCCGCTACCCTGCTTATCAGCACACACAGAAATGATCCCGGGTCTCTGAAGATACGCTACTGTTTGTTTGTTGTTAGCTAGACAGAATATCGTGTGTTTAACCGTTTTATTCGCAGGATTAGTCAGTCAGTTAGTGGGCCCCACGGTCCCATAGTAACCGCGGTGGTGGCAGTTTACTCTGAACCAGTAGGTGACGTTGTAATCACCCGTGTCTCACAGGCTCCCTTCTGAGTTGTCTGCGGCTAATTCTTAACGGTTCCTGCGCATTGACTGCGACCAGAGTTTGCACGATCTGTGCGCTGGCACCGTTTAGAAGGCTAAGTGCGGTCAGCCACAAGGGCTCCTGTGACATGTGCCATGCAGGGTATGTGTGTCAGCTTCCCCATATGCAAAGCGGCAAGGAGATTGCTGCTGTTGTCGCACACCACGTTGCCTATCTCCAGGTGGTGCGGGGTCAGCCACTCATCCACCTGTTTCTTAAGAGCAGCCAGGAGAGCTGCTCCAGTGTGACTCTCCGCTTTGAGGCAAGACATGTCTAAGATGGCGTGACACCGTCGTACCTGGCATGCAGCATAGGCCCTGCGGAGCTGGGGCTGTGTAGCTGGAGAGGAGAACTGCCACTCAGCCAAGGAGGAGGAGGACAGCGAAGAGCATGTAGCATTAGGAGAGGAGGTGGCAGGAGGCCTGCCTGCAAGCCGTGGAGGTGTCACAATTTGGTCCGCTGCGCCCTGCTTGCCATCGTTCACCACCAGGTTGACCCAATGGGCTGTGTACGTAATGTAGCGGCCCTGCTCGTGCTTGGCAGACCAGGCATCCCTGGTCAGGTGGACCCTTGACCCAACGCTCTTCGCAAGAGATGACACCACTTGCCTCTCAACTTCTCAACTTCACGGTGCAGTTGGGGTATGGCCTTTCTAGAAAAATAAGTGCGGCCTGGCATCTTCCACTGCGGTGTCCCAATGGCCACAAATTTACGGAAGGCCTCAGAGTCCACCAGCCGGTATGGTAACAGCTGGCGAGCTAACAGTTCCGCCACGCCAGCTGTCAGACGCCGGGCAAGGGGGTGACTGGCCGAAATTGGCTTCTTCCGCTCAAACATTTCCTTCACGGACACCTGACTGCTGCTGTGGGCAGAGGAGCAGAAAGCGCTCAAGGGCAGAGGCGGAGTGGAGGAGGGTGCCTGTGAAGGTGGAAGGGAGAAAGCGGCAGAAGCAGATGATGCACCTGAAGGAGGAAGAGGAGAAGGAGAGTGACTTTTCTTTTGTGTGCTGCTGCTGCTTTTGCTCAGGTGGCCATCCCATTGCTGTTTGTGCCTTTTCTCCAGGTGCCTTCGTAAGGCACTTGTCCCTACGTGAGTGTTGGCCTTTCCACGGCTCAATTTTTGTTGGCAGAGCGAACAGATGGCTTTGCTCCGATCTGAGGCACACACATTAAAAAATGTCCACACCGCTGAGCCACCCTGGGATGTGGGCACTATGGGGACCTCAGCAGCTGATGCTGAAGGGCAAGTTGGCTGGCTGTACATAGGTGGCGATACATGGTGCCGGACACTGCCACCAGCTGTTTCTGACGAAGAGCTGCCCCAGCTTCTTTCAGCAACTTCTCTCCTCCTACTACTCTCTGACTCCCCCTCTGAACTGTCCCCCTCTTCATCTCCTCTATTGGGAACATACAGAGGATCCGTATCATCGTCATCATCGTAATCATCCTGCCCAGCTTCGCTTGCCTCAGAAAAATCCAAACATGCACCTTCAGTAGGTCCTTCATCCTCCTTACACGTTACTTCACCACTAAATAATTCTTGCGCAGTGTCAAATGCAGCGGAAGTGGTGCTAGTAGTAGCGCTGGTGGCTGAGCAAGATGAGGTGTTTTGTGTCGCTAAATACTCAACCACGTCCTGACAATCTTGGGAGGTGATGGGACGTGCCTTCTTCCGAGCACTGTACTGTGGGCCAGGTCCACACGAAATTACATTTACACGACCTCGCACAGACCTGCCGGGTGGCCTTCCTCTGGCTCTGGCACTACCTCTTCCTCTACCTGTTTTGTCCATATCGGGTATGCACGGAGTGGTATATCACACTGCGTGCACTCACGTAGGTAGGTGGGTTCACTTAACTGCACAGGTATGCGCACTGATGCGGTGGGTTCACTGAACAGAACAGGTATGCAGTGGCGGGTTTACTGAACAGAACAGGTATGCAGTGGCGGGTTCACCTAACAGGTATGCAGTGGCGGGTTCACTGAACACAACAGGTATGCAGTGGTGGGTTCACAGAACAGGTATGCAGTGGCAGGTTCACAGAACAGGTATACAGTGGCGGGTTCGCTGAACACAACAGGTATACAGTGGCAGGTTCACTGAACAGAACAGGTATACAGTGGCGGGTTCACTTAACACAACAGGTATGCAGTGGCGGGTTCACTGAACAGAACAGGTATGCAGTGGTGGGTTCACTGAACAGGAATACAGTGGCGGGTTCACTGAACAGAACAGGTATGCAGTGGCGGGTTCACTGAACAGAACAGGTATACAGTGGCAGGTTCACTGAACAGAACAGGTATGCAGTGGCAGGTTCACTGAACAGGTATGCAGTGGTGGGTTCACTGAACAGGTATGCAGTGTCAGGTTCACTGAACAGGTATACAGTGGCGGGTTCACTGAACAGAACAGGTATGCAGTGGCGAGTTCACTGAACAGAACAGGTATGCAGTGGTGGGTTCACAGAACAGGTATGCAGTGGCAGGTTCACAGAACAGGTATACAGTGGCGGGTTCACTGAACAGAACAGGTATACAGTGGCAGGTTCACTGAACAGAACAGGTATACAGTGGCGGGTTCACTGAACACAACAGGTATGCAGTGGCGGGTTCACTGAACAGAACAGGTATGCAGTGGTGGGTTCACAGAACAGGTATGCAGTGGCAGGTTCACAGAACAGGTATACAGTGGTGGGTTCACTGAACAGAACAGGTATACAGTGGCGCGTTCACTGAACAGAACAGGTATACAGTGGCAGGTTCACTGAACAGAACAGGTATACAGTGGCGGGTTCACTGAACAGAACAGGTATACAGTGGCGGGTTCACTGAACACAACAGGTATGCAGTGGCGGGTTCACAGAACAGAACAGGTATGCAGTGGTGGGTTCACTGAACAGGAATACAGTGGCGGGTTCACTGAACAGAACAGGTATGCAGTGGTGGGTTCACTGAACAGAACAGGTATACAGTGGCACGTTCACTGAACAGAACAGGTATACAGTGGCGGGTTCACTGAACAGAACAGGTATACAGTGGCAGGTTCACTGAACAGAACAGGTATACAGTGGCGGGTTCACTGAACACAACAGGTATGCAGTGGCGGGTTCACTGAACAGAACAGGTATGCAGTGGTGGGTTCACTGAACAGGAATACAGTGGCGGGTTCACTGAACAGAACAGGTATGCAGTGGCGGGTTCACTGAACAGAACAGGTATACAGTGGCACGTTCACTGAACAGAACAGGTATACAGTGGCGGGTTCACTGAACAGAACAGGTATACAGTGGCAGGTTCACTGAACAGAACAGGTATACAGTGGCGGGTTCACTGAACACAACAGGTATGCAGTGGCGGGTTCACTGAACAGAACAGGTATGCAGTGGTGGGTTCACTGAACAGGAATACAGTGGCGGGTTCACTGAACAGAACAGGTATGCAGTGGCGGGTTCACTGAACAGAACAGGTATACAGTGGTAGGTTCACTGAACAGAACAGGTATGCAGTGGCAGGTTCACTGAACAGGTATGCAGTGGTGGGTTCACTGAACAGGTATGCAGTGGTGGGTTCACTGAACAGGTATGCAGTGGCAGGTTCACTGAACAGGTATACAGTGGCGGGTTCACTGAACAGAACAGGTATGCAGTGGCAGGTTCACTGAACAGGTATACAGTGGCGGGTTCACTGAACAGAACAGGTATGCAGTGGTGGGTTCACTGAACAGAACAGGTATGCAGTGGCGGGTTCACTGAACAGTACAGGTATGTAGTGGCAGGTTCACTGAACAGGTATGCAGTGGTGGGTTCACTGAACAGGTATGCAGTGGTGGGTTCACTGAACAGGTATGCAGTCGTGGGTTCACTGAACAGGTATGCAGTGGTGGGTTCACAGAACAGGTATGCAGTGGCAGGTTCACTGAACAGGTATGCAGTGGTGGGTTCACTGAACAGGTATGCAGTGGTGGGTTCACTGAACAGGTATGCAGTGGTGGGTTCACAGTACAGGTATGCAGTGGTGGGTTGACAGAACAGGTATGCAGTGGCAGGTTCACTGAACAGGTATGCAGGTATCCAGTGGGCTCACTGAACAGAACAGGTATGGTGGGCTCACTGAACAGAACAGGTATGCAGCCAGGAACAAGCTAAGCCTAGTTAATCTTTCCCTATTAGAGACAGTCTGCAGCAGCTCGCCCTACTCTCACTAACGCAGGCACACGAGTGAGCTTAATGGCCGCCGCTGCCTGCCTTTTATTAGGGGGGGGAGTGGCTCCAGGGGCTAGTGTAGCCTAATTGGCTACACTGGGCCTGCTGACTGTGATGTAGAGGGTCAAAGTTGACCCTCATGGTGCATTATGGGGCGAACCGAACTTCCGCAAAACTTCGCCTGCGGGACGCGAACGCGAACCACTGAAGTTCGCATGGAACCGTTCGCAGGCGAACCATTCGGCCCAACTCTACTTCTAGTGACACAACCAGAGATATTAGAGGTGGCATACAGTGTACACAGTATAGAAGCTGCTCTATAGGAAGTATTCTGCAGAGAACATAGATCAGACCTCACTGTAGATCACAGATGTGTGAGTATACCTTCTAGTGACATAAGTCAGAGATATTAGAGGTGGCGGCATACAGTGTACACGGTATAGAAGCTGCTCTACAGGAAGTGTTCTGCAGAGAACATAGATCAGACCTCACTACAGATCACAGATGTGCGAGTATACCTTCTAGTGACATAACCAGAGATATTAGAGGTGGCATACATGTACACAGTATAGAAGCTGCTCTATAGGAAGTATTCTGCAAAGTACATAGATCAGACCTCACTGTAGATCACAGATGTGTGAGTACACCTTCTAGTGGCACAACTAGAGATATTAGAGGGGGCATACAGTGTACACAGTATAGAGCTGCTATACAGGAAGTGCTCTGCAGAGTACATAGATCAGACCTCACTGTAGATCACAGATGTGTGAGTACACCTTCTAGTGGCACAACCAGAGATATTAGAGGTGGCATACAGTGTACACAGTATAGAAGCTGCTCTATAGGAAGTATTCTGCAGAGAACATAGATCAGACCTCACTGAAGATCACAGATGTGTGAGTACACCTTCTAGTGACATAACCAGAGATATTAGAGGTGGCATACAGTGTACACAGTATAGAAGCTGCTCTATAGGAAGTATTCTGCAGAGAACATAGATCAGACCTCACTACAGATCACAGATGTGTGAGTACACCTTCTAGTGGCATAACCAGAGATATTAGAGGTGGCATACAGTGTACACGGTATAGAAGCTGCTTTAAATAAATGTTTATAAAAGATAAGCATCTAGGAGGTCCTGAAATCTGTTTTTGGAGTAGAATGATCAGTAATGAATATACCGTAACTGCATCAATGTGGGCAGCACGGTGGCGTAGTGGTTAGCGCTCTCGCTTTGCACCGCTGGGTCCCCGGTTCAAATCCCAGCCAGGTCAACATCTGCAAGGAGTTTGTATGTTCTCCCTGTGTCTGTGTGGGTTTCCTCCAGGCACTCTGGTTTCCTCCCACATCCCCCCAAAAAACATACAAGTTAATTGGCTCCCCCTCTAAATTGGTGGCAACCTATACTGGAGGCAACTATGCTTGGCTACCTATACTGGGGGCACCTATATCTGGCTACCTATACTGGGGGCACCTATAGCTGGCTACATATACTGGGGGCACCTATAACTGGCTACCAATACAGGGGGTACATACACATGGCTACCTATACTATGTGCACCTACCTTTGGCTGCCTATACAGAGGTCACCTACACCTGACTTCCTATACTGAGGGCACCTGTACCTGGCTAACCTATACTGGGGGCGCAGACTGGCAAGTAGAAGATGGGGTGGCACAGGCAGAACATAACCACAAAAGAGCTGGTGACGCGCTGTGCAGCCAAATGGAAGAAGAAAGAAGATTACCGACGCGATCACCTTCTTAGACTCCTCCTGGGCTGCCTGCGTCCGACGTCATATCATCATCACGTCACCACCGCGCGATGACACCTGATGTCCTGTAGTGGTACTGCAGGCTGTCAGTGTGCGGCACCCATGGAGGAGTCGGCTTTCCGGTGCTCTCTTCACCTGTGTGTTTTCCTGCTCCCTGCTTCCTCCTGGTCACTAGTAAGTAGGCAGATCTACTTGTGACCTGTGCCTGTGGGACTGTCCCTAAAGAGTAAGGGTTCGCGAGTCCACGGGGGTTCATGTGATTAGTGCTTGTGCTGCATGTGGCATAGCAGTAGATGTTTTAGTTGACCAAAGGTGTAGATATGTACTCAACCATAGCTTATAGAAAGATATGTAGTTCTTAATGCACACCTTATATTATAAAAATTAAAAACATATATATAAAGATGTCTTTTAGGTAGCCTTACTCACCAGTCCCTATCATCATTACAAAGCTGTACCCCTCTCATTAAGTATCAGTGGGTTCTGTTGTCACCCTGCACTTCCGGGTTAAGACGAAACCACATGTCCTTGAGATGTTGTATTCTCCTATCTTCCAATGCTGAGGAGAGTGTGGTCACATGTGGGCGGGGCTGGGATCTCCTAGCTTACTTTCATCAATGGAACCGTCTGCAGTTCATCAGTATGTTTTGTAATCACTATGGGGACAGATATAAGGTAGATATATGTTTTAAGAGTGATTCCATTTTTAGCATTTAGCTGGCCCTTTATTGGTTACTGCAAATAAAATGGTTAAAATAAAACTGCTCTGATGCATACAGAAAATACATTCCAAAGATAAACTACATTTTCCATTATGTGAATCGTCCCTAAGAGTTTTAATTTAAAACTGCTGGCATTAAGATAAGTTTCTGCAAGTTGGATAGATTCAATCTTCATAATTTAAAACTGTCATACTTCTTGTTCATCAGCAAATAGGAACAGATGGCGGATTTCTGCAAGTGTAACAGTGATTCTGCAGACAGACTCGCCACAATGTGTGAAGGCGTGGCCACGCGGCTGCAGGAGAGGAGGGCACACCGAGAATCCTAGCTGCAGAATGTGTGAAGGCGTGGCTGCAGGAGAGGATGGCACACAGAGAACCTTTGCTGCAGAATGTGTGAAGGCGTGGCTGCAGGAGAGGATGGCACACCGAGAACCTTTGCTGCAGAATGTGTGAAGGCGTGGCTGCAGGAGAGGATGGCACACCGAGAACCTTTGCTGCAGAATGTGTGAAGGCGTGGCTGCAGGAGAAGTTGGCACACCAAGAACCTTCGCTGCAGAATGTGTGAAGGCGTGGCTGCAGGAGAGGATGGCACACCGAGAACCTTCGCTGCAGAATGTGTGAAGGCGTAGCTTCAGGAGAGGAGGGCACACCGAGAACCTTCGCTGCAGAATGTGTGAAGGTGCGGCTGCAGGAGAGGATGGCAGACCGAGAACCTTCACTGCAGGATGTGTGAAGGCGTGGCTGCAGGAGAGGATGGCACACCGAGAACCTTCGTTGCAGAATGTGTAAAGGAGTGGCTGCAGGAAAGTATGGCACACTGAGAACCTTCGCTGCAGAATGTGTGAAGGCGTAGCTTCAGGAGAGGATGGCACACCGAGAACCTTCGCTGCAGAATGTGTGAAGGCGCGGCTGCAGGAGAGGATGGCACACCGAGAACCTTCGCTGCAGAATGTGTAAAGGAGTAGCTGCAGGAGAGGATGGCACACCGAGAACCTTTGCTGCAGGATGTGTGACGGTGTGGCTGCATAAGAGGATGGCACACCGAGAACCTTCACTGCAGAATGTGTGAAGGTGTGGCTGCAGGAGAGGATGGCACACTGATAACCTTCGCTGCAGATTGTGTGAAGGCATGGCTGCAGGAGAGGATGGCACACTGAGAACCTTCGCTGCAGAATGTGTGAAGGATTGGCTGCAGGAGAGGATGGCACACCAAGAACCTTTGCTGCAGAATGTGTTAAGGCGTGGCTGCAGGAGAGGATGGCACACCGAGAACCTTTGCTGCAGAATGTGTGAAGGCGCGGCTGCAGGAGAGGATGGCACACTGAGAACCTTTGCTGCAGAATGTGTGAAGGCGTGGCTGCAGGAGAGGATGGCACACCGAGAACCTTTGCTGCAGAATGTGTGAAGGCGTGGCTGCAGGAGAAGTCGGCACACCAAGAACCTTCGCTACAGAATGTGTGAAGGCGTGGCTGCAGGAGAGGATGGCACACCGAGAACCTTCGCTGCAGAATGTGTAAAGGAGTGGTTTCAGGAGAGGATGGCACATCGAGAACCTTTGCTGCAGAATGTGTGAAGGTGCGGCTGCAGGAGAGGATGGCAGACCCAGAACCTTCACTGCAGGATGTGTGAAGGCACGGCTGCAGGAGAGGATGGCACACCGAGAACCTTCGCTGCAGAATGTGTGAAGGCGTGGCTGCAGGAAAGGATGACACACCAAGAACCTTCGCTGCAGAATGTGTGAAGGCGTGGCTGCAGGAGAGGATGGCACACGGACAACCTTTGCTGCAGAATGTGTGAATGATTGGCTGCAGGAGAGGATGGCACACCGAGAACCTTCACTGCAGAATGTGTGAAGGCGTGGATGCAGGAGATGATGTCGCACCAAGAACTTCGCTGCAGAATATATGAAGAAGTGGTTGCAGGAGAGGATGGCGCACCGAGAACCTTTGCTGCAGAATGTGTGAAGGCGTAGCTGCAGGAGAGGATTGCACACCGAGAACCTTCATTGCAGAATGTGTGAAGGCACGGCTGCAGGAGAGGATGGCACACGAGAACCTTCGCTGCAGAATGTGTGAAGGCGCGGCTGCAGGAGAGGATGGCACACCGAGAACCTTCGCTGCAAAATGTGTAAAGGAGTGGCTGCAGGAGAGGATGGCACACCGAGAACCTTCACTGCAGAATGTGTGAAGGTGTGGCTGCAGGAGAGGATGGCACACTGATAACCTTCGCTGCAGAATGTGTAAAGGAGTGGCTGCAGGAGAGGATGGCACACCGAGAACCTTCACTGCAGAATGTGTGAAGGTGTGGCTGCAGGAGAGGATGGCACACCGAGAACCTTCGCTGCAGAATGTGTGAAGGCGCGGCTGCAGGAGAGGATGGCACACCGAGAACCTTCGCTGCAGAATGTGTAAAGGAGTGGCTGCAGGAGAGGATGGCACACCGAGAACCTTCACTGCAGAATGTGTAAAGGAGTGGCTGCAGGAGAGGATGGCACACCGAGAACCTTCGCCGCAGAATATGCACAAGGCGTTGCTGCAGGAGAGGATGGCACACCGAGAACCTTTGCTGCAGAATGTGTGAAGGCGTAGCTGCAGGAGAGGATTGCACACCAAAAACCTTCATTGCAGAATGTGTGAAGGCACGGCTGCAGGAGAGGATGGCACACCGAGAACCTTCGCCGCAAAATATGCACAAGGCGTTGCTGCAGGAGAGGATAGCATACCGAGAACCTTTGCTGCAGAATGTGTGAAGGCGTGACTGCAGGAGAGGATGGCACACCGAGAACCTTCGCTGCAGAATGTGTAAAGGAGTGGTTTCAGGAGAGGATGGCACATCGAGAACCTTTGCTGCAGAATGTGTGAAGGTGCAGCTGCAGGAGAGGATGGCACACCGAGAACCTTCGCTGCAGAATGTGTGAAGGCGTGGCTGCAGGAGAGGATGGCACACCGACAACCTTTGCTGCAGAATGTGTGAATGATTGGCTGCAGGAGAGGATGGCACACCGAGAACCTTCACTGCAGAATGTGTGAAGGCGTGGATGCAGGAGATGATGTCGCACCAAGAACTTCGCTGCAGAATATATGAAGGAATGGTTGCAGGAGAGGATGGCGCACCGAGAACCTTTGCTGCAGAATGTGTGAAGGCGTAGCTGCAGGAGAGGATTGCACACCAAGAACCTTCATTGCAGAATGTGTGAAGGCACGGCTGCAGGAGAGGATGGCACACCGAGAACCTTCGCCGCAGAATATGCACAAGGTGTTGCTGCAGGAGAGGATGGCACACTGAGAACCTTTGCTGCAGAATGTGTGAAGGCGTAGCTGCAGGAGAGGATTGCACACCAAGAACCTTCATTGCAGAATGTGTGAAGGCACGGCTGCAGGAGAGGATGGCACACCGAGAACCTTCGCCGCAAAATATGCACAAGGCGTTGCTGCAGGAGAGGATAGCATACCGAGAACCTTTGCTGCAGAATGTGTGAAGGCGTGGCTGCAGGAGAGGATGGCACACCGAGAACCTTCGCTGCAGAATGTGTAAAGGAGTGGTTTCAGGAGAGGATGGCACATCGAGAACCTTTGCTGCAGAATGTGTGAAGGTGCGGCTGCAGGAGAGGATGGCACACCGAGAACCTTCGCTGCAGAATGTGTGACGGCGTGGCTGCAGGAGAGGATGGCACACCGACAACCTTTGCTGCAGAATGTGTGAATGATTGGCTGCAGGAGAGGATGGCACACCGAGAACCTTCACTGCAGAATGTGTGAAGGCGTGGATGCAGGAGATGATGTCGCACCAAGAACTTCGCTGCAGAATATATGAAGGAGTGGTTGCAGGAGAGGATGGCGCACCGAGAACCTTTGCTGCAGAATGTGTGAAGGCGTAGCTGCAGGAGAGGATTGCACACCGAGAACCTTCATTGCAGAATGTGTGAAGGCACGGCTGCAGGAGAGGATGGCACACCGAGAACCTTCGCCGCAGAATATGCACAAGGCGTTGCTGCAGGAGAGGATGGCACACCGAGAACCTTTGCTGCAGAATGTGTGAAGGCGTAGCTGCAGGAGAGGATTGCACACCAAGAACCTTCATTGCAGAATGTGTGAAGGCACGGCTGCAGGAGAGGATGGCACACCGAGAACCTTCGCCGCAAAATATGCACAAGGCGTTGCTGCAGGAGAGGATAGCATACCGAGAACCTTTGCTGCAGAATGTGTGAAGGCGTGGCTGCAGGAGAGGATGGCACACCGAGAACCTTCGCTGCAGAATGTGTAAAGGCGTGGTTGCAGGAGAGGATGGCACACCGAGAACCTTCGCTGCAGAATGTGTGAAGGCGTGGTTGCAGGAGAGGATGGCACACCGAGGACCTTCGCCGCGAATGTGTGAAGGCGTGGCTGCAGGAGAGGATGGTACACCGAGAGCCTTCGCTGCAGAATGTGTGACGGCGTGGCTGCAGGAGATGATGTCACACCGAGAACCTTCACTGCAGAATGTGTGACGGTGTGGCTGCAGGAGAGGATGGCACACCGAGAACCTTCGCTGCAGAATGTGTAAAGGCGTTGCTGCAGTAGAGGAGGGCACACCGAGAACCTTCACTGCAGAATGTGTGAAGGCGTGGCTGCAGGAGAGGATGGCACACCGAGAACCTTCGCTGCAGAATGTGTAAAGGAGTGGTTGCAGGAGAGGATGGCACATCGAGAACCCTTGCTGCAGAATGTGTGAAGGTGCGGCTGCAGGAGAGGATGGCAGACCGAGAACCTTCACTGCAGGATGTGTGAAGGCCTGGCTGCAGGAGAGAATGGCACACCGAGAACCTTCGTTGCAGAATGTGTAAAGGAGTGGCTGCAGGAAAGGATGGCACACCGAGAACCTTCGCTGCAGAATGTGTGAGGCCGTAGCTTCAGGAGAGGCTGGCACACCGAGAACCTTCGCTGCAGAATGTGTGAAGGCGCGGCTGCAGGAGAGGATGGCACACCGAGGCTGCAGGAGAGGATGGCACACCGAGAACCTTCGTTGCAGAATGTGTAAAGGAGTGGCTGCAGGAAAGGATGGCACACCGAGAACCTTTGCTGCAGGATGTGTGACGGTGTGGCTGCAGAAGAGGGTGGCACACAGAGAACCTTCGCTGCAGAATGTGTGAAGGCGTGGCTGCAGAAGAGGGTGGCACACAGAGAACCTTTGCTGCAGAATGTGTGAAGGCGTGGCTGAAGGAGAGGATGGCACACCGAGAACCTTTGCTGCACAATGTGTGAAGGAGTGGCTGAGGGAGAGGATGGCACACCGAGGCTGCAGGAGAGGATGGCACACCGACAACCTTCCCTGCAGAATGTGTGAAGGCGTGGCTGCAGGAGAGCATGGCACACCGAGAACCTTCCCTGCAGAATGTGTGAAGGCGCGGCTGCAGGAGGGGATGGCACACCAAGAATCTTTGCTATGACCTCCTCCTGACACTTCTGGATAGTTTTTTAAAGGTTAATAAAACACTGATATTTCTGTATGAGTCTTTTTTAAATTCCCCACCACTGGAGTTGTTTACCATGACTGGAAAGTGACAGTAGAGCTACTGTTCAGCAGAATGTCAGATGTCACCATCTGGGCTGTGATGAGGATTGGAAGTTACACGTGTAAGCAGAGTGTGAAAGATAACACTTCCAGCAAGACCATGCTAACCTCATTAATGTTTTATTTTTACATTCCTCTGGTTAATTAAAATTTGTCATACTGTTTACTAATGGCTTCATTTCATTAGTGCTTAATTGGATGCCAGTTAGCCAGAAAGGATCATTGGATGCCAGTTAACCAAAAAGGATCATTGGATGCCAGTTAACCAGAGGATCATTGGATGCCAGTTACCAGAGAGGATCATTGGATGCCAGTTAACCAGACAGGATCATTGGATGCCAGTTACCAGAGAGGATCATTGGATGCCAGTTAACCAGAGGATCATTGGATGCCAGTTACCAGAGAGGATCACTGGATGCCAGTTAACCAGAGAGGATCATTGGATGCCAGTTACCAGAGAGGCTCATTGGATGCCAGTTACCAGAGAGGATCATTGGATGCCAGTTACCAAAGAGGATCATTGGATGCCAGTTAACCAGAGAGGATCATTGGATGCCAGTTACCAGAGAGGATCACTGGATGCCAGTTAACCAGAGAGGATCATTGGATCCCAGTTAACCAGAGGATCATTGGATGCCAGTTACCAGAGAGGATCATTGGATGCCAGTTACCAGAAAGGATCACTGGATGCCAGTTAACCAGAGAGGATCATTGGATGCCAGCTACCAGAGAGGATCATTGGATGTCAGTTACCAGAGAGGATCATTGGATGCCAGTTAACCAGAGAGGATCATTGGATGCCAGTTAACCAGAGAGGATCATTGGATGCCAGTTAACCAGAGAGGATCATTGGATGCCAGTTACCAGAGAGGATCACTTGATGCCAGCTACCAGAGAGGATCATTGGATGTCAGTTACCAGAGAGGATCATTGGATGCCAGTTAACCAGAGAGGATCATTGGATGCCAGTTACCAGAGAGGATCACTGGATGCCAGTTAACCAGAGAGGATCATGGGATGCCAGTTACCAGAGAGGATCATTGGATGCCAGTTACCAGAGAGGATCATTGGATGCCAGTTACCAGAGAGGATAATTGGATGCCAGTTAGCCAGAGAGGATCACTGGATGCCAGTTACCAGAGAGGATCATTGGATGCCAGTTAACCAGAGAGGATCATTGGATGCCAGTTACCAGAGAGGATCATTGGATGTCAGTTACCAGAGAGGATCATTGGATTTCAGTTACCAGAGAGGATCACTGGATGCCAGTTACCAGAGAGGATCATTGGATGCCAGTTACCAGAGAGGATCATTGGATGCCAGTTACCAGAGAGGATCATTGGATGCCAGTTACCAGAGAGGATCATTGGATGCCAGTTAACCAGAGAGGATCATTGGATGCCAGTTACCAGAGAGGATCACTGGATGCCAGTTAACCAGAGAGGATCATTGGATCCCAGTTAACCAGAGGATCATTGGATGCCAGTTACCAGAGAGGATCATTGGATGCCAGTTACCAGAGAGGATCACTGGATGCCAGTTAACCAGAGAGGATCATTTAGTGCCAGCTACCAGAGAGGATCATTGGATGTCAGTTACCAGAGAGGATCATTGGATGCCAGTTAACCAGAGAGGATCATTGGATGCCAGTTAACCAGAGAGGATCATTGGATGCCAGTTAACCAGAGAGGATCATTGGATGCCAGTTACCTGAGAGGATCACTTGATGCCAGCTACCAGAGAGGATCATTGGATGTCAGTTACCAGAGAGGATCATTGGATGCCAGTTAACCAGAGAGGATCATTGGATGCCAGTTACCAGAGAGGATCACTGGATGCCAGTTAACCAGAGAGGATCATGGGATGCCAGTTACCAGAGAGGATCATTGGATGCCAGTTACCAGAGAGGATCATTGGATGCCAGTTACCAGAGAGGATAATTGGATGCCAGTTAGCCAGGGAGGATCACTGGATGCCAGTTACCAGAGAGGATCATTGGATGCCAGTTAACCAGAGAGGATCATTGGATGCCAGTTACCAGAGAGGATCATTGGATGTCAGTTACCAGAGAGGATCATTGGATGTCAGTTACCAGAGAGGATCACTGGATGCCAGTTACCAGAGAGGATCACTGGATGCCAGTTACCAGAGAGGATCATTGGATGCCAGTTACCAGAGAGGATCATTGGATGCCAGTTACCAGAGAGGATCATTGGATTCCAGCTACCAGAGAGGATCATTGGATGCCAGTTAGCCAGAGAGGATCGTTGGATGCCAGTTACCAGAGAGGATCATTGGATGCCAGTTACCAGAAAGGATCATTGGATGCCAGTTAGCCAGAGAGGATCATTGGATGCCAGTTACCAGAGAGGATCATTGGATGTCAGTTACCAGAGAGGATCATTGGATGTCAGTTACCAGAGAGGATCACTGGATGCCAGTTACTAGAGAGGATCACTGGATGCCAGTTACCAGAGAGGATCATTGGATGCCAGTTAACCAGACAGGATCATTGGATGCCAGTTAACTAGAGAGGATCACTGGATGCCAGTTACCAGAGAGGATCATTGGATGCCAGTTAGCCAGAGAGGATCACTGGATGCCAGTTACCAGAGAGGATCATTGGATTCCAGCTACCAGAGAGGATCATTGGATGCCAGTTAGCCAGAGAGGATCATTGGATGCCAGTTACCAGAGAGGATCATTTGATGCCAGTTACCAGAGAGGATCATTGGATGCCAGTTAGCCAGAGAGGATCATTGGATGCTAGTTACCAGAGAGGATCATTGGATGTCAGTTACCAGAGAGGATCATTGGATGTCAGTTACCAGAGAGGATCACTGGATGCCAGTTACCAGAGAGGATCACTGGATGCCAGTTACCAGAGAGGATCATTGGATGCCAGTTAACCAGAGAGGATCATTGGATGCCAGTTACCAGAGAGGATCATTGGATGCCAGTTAGCCAGAGAGGATCACTGGATGCCAGTTACCAGAGAGGATCATTGGATGCCAGTTAACCAGAGAGGATCATTGGATGCCAGTTACCAGAGAGGATCATTGGATGTCAGTTACCAGAGAGGATCATTGGATGTCAGTTACCAGAGAGGATCACTGGATGCCAGTTACCAGAGAGGATCATTGGATGCCAGTTAACCAGAGAGGATCATTGGATGCCAGTTACCAGAGAGGATCATTGGATGTCAGTTACCAGAGAGGATCATTGGATGTCAGTTACCAGAGAGGATCACTGGATGCCAGTTACCAGAGAGGATCACTGGATGCCAGTTACCAGAGAGGATCATTGGATGCCAGTTAACCAGAGAGGATCATTGGATTCCAGCTACCAGAGAGGATCACTGGATGCCAGTTACCAGAGAGGATCATTGGATGCCAGTTACCAGAGAGGATCACTGGATGCCAGTTACCAGAGAGGATCATTGGATTCCAGCTACCAGAGAGGATCATTGGATGCCAGTTAGCCAGAGAGGATCATTGGATGCCAGTTACCAGAGAGGATCATTGGATGCCAGTTACCAGAAAGGATCATTGGATGCCAGTTAGCCAGAGAGGATCATTGGATGCCAGTTACCAGAGAGGATCATTGGATGTCAGTTACCAGAGAGGATCATTGGATGTCAGTTACCAGAGAGGATCACTGGATGCCAGTTACTAGAGAGGATCACTGGATGCCAGTTACCAGAGAGGATCATTGGATGCCAGTTAACCATACAGGATCATTGGATGCCAGTTAACTAGAGAGGATCACTGGATGCCAGTTACCAGAGAGGATCATTGGATGCCAGTTAGCCAGAGAGAATCACTGGATGCCAGTTACCAGAGAGGATCATTGGATTCCAGCTACCAGAGAGGATCATTGGATGCCAGTTAGCCAGAGAGGATCATTGGATGCCAGTTACCAGAGAGGATCATTTGATGCCAGTTACCAGAGAGGATCATTGGATGCCAGTTAGCCAGAGAGGATCATTGGATGCTAGTTACCAGAGAGGATCATTGGATGTCAGTTACCAGAGAGGATCATTGGATGTCAGTTACCAGAGAGGATCACTGGATGCCAGTTACCAGAGAGGATCACTGGATGCCAGTTACCAGAGAGGATCATTGGATGCCAGTTAACCAGAGAGGATCATTGGATGCCAGTTACCAGAGAGGATCATTGGATGCCAGTTAGCCAGAGAGGATCACTGGATGCCAGTTACCAGAGAGGATCATTGGATGCCAGTTAACCAGAGAGGATCATTGGATGCCAGTTACCAGAGAGGATCATTGGATGTCAGTTACCAGAGAGGATCATTGGATGTCAGTTACCAGAGAGGATCACTGGATGCCAGTTACCAGAGAGGATCATTGGATGCCAGTTAACCAGAGAGGATCATTGGATGCCAGTTACCAGAGAGGATCATTGGATGTCAGTTACCAGAGAGGATCATTGGATGTCAGTTACCAGAGAGGATCACTGGATGCCAGTTACCAGAGAGGATCACTGGATGCCAGTTACCAGAGAGGATCATTGGATGCCAGTTAACCAGAGAGGATCATTGGATTCCAGCTACCAGAGAGGATCACTGGATGCCAGTTACCAGAGAGGATCATTGGATGCCAGTTACCAGAGAGGATCACTGGATGCCAGTTACCAGAGAGGATCATTGGATTCCAGCTACCAGAGAGGATCATTGGATGCCAGTTAGCCAGAGAGGATCATTGGATGCCAGTTACCAGAGAGGATCATTGGATGCCAGTTACCAGAAAGGATCATTGGATGCCAGTTAGCCAGAGAGGATCATTGGATGCCAGTTACCAGAGAGGATCATTGGATGTCAGTTACCAGAGAGGATCATTGGATGTCAGTTACCAGAGAGGATCACTGGATGCCAGTTACTAGAGAGGATCACTGGATGCCAGTTACCAGAGAGGATCATTGGATGCCAGTTAACCAGACAGGATCATTGGATGCCAGTTAACTAGAGAGGATCACTGGATGCCAGTTACCAGAGAGGATCATTGGATGCCAGTTAGCCAGAGAGGATCACTGGATGCCAGTTACCAGAGAGGATCATTGGATTCCAGCTACCAGAGAGGATCATTGGATGCCAGTTAGCCAGAGAGGATCATTGGATGCCAGTTACCAGAGAGGATCATTTGATGCCAGTTACCAGAGAGGATCATTGGATGCCAGTTAGCCAGAGAGGATCATTGGATGCTAGTTACCAGAGAGGATCATTGGATGTCAGTTACCAGAGAGGATCATTGGATGTCAGTTACCAGAGAGGATCACTGGATGCCAGTTACCAGAGAGGATCACTGGATGCCAGTTACCAGAGAGGATCATTGGATGCCAGTTAACCAGAGAGGATCATTGGATGCCAGTTACCAGAGAGGATCATTGGATGCCAGTTAGCCAGAGAGGATCATTGGATGCCAGTTAGCCAGAGAGGATCATTGGATGCCAGTTAACCAGAGGATCATTGGATGTCAGTTACCAGAGAGGATCATTGGATGCCAGTTACCAGAGAGGATCATTGGATGCCAGTTACCAGAGAGGATCATTGGATGCCAGTTAACCAGAGAGGATCATTGGATGCCAGTTAGCCAGAGAGGATCATTGGATGCCAGTTAGCCAGAGAGGATCATTGGATGCCAGTTAGCCAGAGAGGATCATTGGATGCCAGTTAACCAGAGGATCATTGGATGTCAGTTACCAGAGAGGATCATTGGATGCCAGTTACCAGAGAGGATCATTGGATGCCAGTTACCAGAGAGGATCATTGGATGCCAGTTACCAGAGAGGATCATTGGATGCCAGTTACCAGAGAGGATCATTGGATGCCAGTTACCAGAGAGGATCATTGGATGTCAGTTAACCAGAGAGGATCACTGGATGCCAGTTACCAGAGAGGATCAATGGATGCCAGTTAACCAGAGAGGATTATTGGATGCCAGTTAACCAGAGAGGATCACTGGATGCCAGTTACCAGAGAGGATCATTGGATGCCAGTTACCAGAGAGGATCACTGGATGCCAGTTAACCAGAGAGGATCATTGGATGCCAGTTAACCAGAGAGGATCATTGGATGCCAGTTACCAGAGAGGATCATTGGATTCCAGCTACCAGAGAGGATCATTGGATGCCAGTTACTAGAGAGGAACATTGGATGTCAGTTAACCAGAGGATCATTGGATGCCAGTTAACCAGAGAGGATCATTGGATGTCAGTTAACCAGAGGATCATTGGATGCCAGTTAACCAGAGAGGATCATTGGATGCCAGTTAACCAGCGAGGATCACTGGATGCCAGTTAACCAGAGGATCATTGGATGTCAGTTAACTAGAGAGGATAATTGGATGCCAGTTAACCAGAGGATCATTGGATGCCAGTTAAGCAGAGGATCATTTGATGCCAGTTAACCAGAGGATCATTGGATGCCAGTTAACCAGAGAGGATCATTGAATGCCAGTTACCAGAGAGGATCATTGGATGCCAGTTACCAGAAAGGATCATTGGATGCCAGTTAGCCAGAGAGGATCATTGGATGCCAGTTACCAGAGAGGATCATTGGATGTCAGTTACCAGAGAGGATCATTGGATGTCAGTTACCAGAGAGGATCACTGGATGCCAGTTACTAGAGAGGATCACTGGATGCCAGTTACCAGAGAGGATCATTGGATGCCAGTTAACCATACAGGATCATTGGATGCCAGTTAACTAGAGAGGATCACTGGATGCCAGTTACCAGAGAGGATCATTGGATGCCAGTTAGCCAGAGAGGATCACTGGATGCCAGTTACCAGAGAGGATCATTGGATTCCAGCTACCAGAGAGGATCATTGGATGCCAGTTAGCCAGAGAGGATCATTGGATGCCAGTTACCAGAGAGGATCATTTGATGCCAGTTACCAGAGAGGATCATTGGATGCCAGTTAGCCAGAGAGGATCATTGGATGCTAGTTACCAGAGAGGATCATTGGATGTCAGTTACCAGAGAGGATCATTGGATGTCAGTTACCAGAGAGGATCACTGGATGCCAGTTACCAGAGAGGATCACTGGATGCCAGTTACCAGAGAGGATCATTGGATGCCAGTTAACCAGAGAGGATCATTGGATGCCAGTTACCAGAGAGGATCATTGGATGCCAGTTAGCCAGAGAGGATCACTGGATGCCAGTTACCAGAGAGGATCATTGGATGCCAGTTAACCAGAGAGGATCATTGGATGCCAGTTACCAGAGAGGATCATTGGATGTCAGTTACCAGAGAGGATCATTGGATGTCAGTTACCAGAGAGGATCACTGGATGCCAGTTACCAGAGAGGATCATTGGATGCCAGTTAACCAGAGAGGATCATTGGATGCCAGTTACCAGAGAGGATCATTGGATGTCAGTTACCAGAGAGGATCATTGGATGTCAGTTACCAGAGAGGATCACTGGATGCCAGTTACCAGAGAGGATCACTGGATGCCAGTTACCAGAGAGGATCATTGGATGCCAGTTAACCAGAGAGGATCATTGGATTCCAGCTACCAGAGAGGATCACTGGATGCCAGTTACCAGAGAGGATCATTGGATGCCAGTTACCAGAGAGGATCACTGGATGCCAGTTACCAGAGAGGATCATTGGATTCCAGCTACCAGAGAGGATCATTGGATGCCAGTTAGCCAGAGAGGATCATTGGATGCCAGTTACCAGAGAGGATCATTGGATGCCAGTTACCAGAAAGGATCATTGGATGCCAGTTAGCCAGAGAGGATCATTGGATGCCAGTTACCAGAGAGGATCATTGGATGTCAGTTACCAGAGAGGATCATTGGATGTCAGTTACCAGAGAGGATCACTGGATGCCAGTTACTAGAGAGGATCACTGGATGCCAGTTACCAGAGAGGATCATTGGATGCCAGTTAACCAGACAGGATCATTGGATGCCAGTTAACTAGAGAGGATCACTGGATGCCAGTTACCAGAGAGGATCATTGGATGCCAGTTAGCCAGAGAGGATCACTGGATGCCAGTTACCAGAGAGGATCATTGGATTCCAGCTACCAGAGAGGATCATTGGATGCCAGTTAGCCAGAGAGGATCATTGGATGCCAGTTACCAGAGAGGATCATTTGATGCCAGTTACCAGAGAGGATCATTGGATGCCAGTTAGCCAGAGAGGATCATTGGATGCTAGTTACCAGAGAGGATCATTGGATGTCAGTTACCAGAGAGGATCATTGGATGTCAGTTACCAGAGAGGATCACTGGATGCCAGTTACCAGAGAGGATCACTGGATGCCAGTTACCAGAGAGGATCATTGGATGCCAGTTAACCAGAGAGGATCATTGGATGCCAGTTACCAGAGAGGATCATTGGATGCCAGTTAGCCAGAGAGGATCATTGGATGCCAGTTAGCCAGAGAGGATCATTGGATGCCAGTTAACCAGAGGATCATTGGATGTCAGTTACCAGAGAGGATCATTGGATGCCAGTTACCAGAGAGGATCATTGGATGCCAGTTACCAGAGAGGATCATTGGATGCCAGTTAACCAGAGAGGATCATTGGATGCCAGTTAGCCAGAGAGGATCATTGGATGCCAGTTAGCCAGAGAGGATCATTGGATGCCAGTTAGCCAGAGAGGATCATTGGATGCCAGTTAACCAGAGGATCATTGGATGTCAGTTACCAGAGAGGATCATTGGATGCCAGTTACCAGAGAGGATCATTGGATGCCAGTTACCAGAGAGGATCATTGGATGCCAGTTACCAGAGAGGATCATTGGATGCCAGTTACCAGAGAGGATCATTGGATGCCAGTTACCAGAGAGGATCATTGGATGTCAGTTAACCAGAGAGGATCACTGGATGCCAGTTACCAGAGAGGATCAATGGATGCCAGTTAACCAGAGAGGATTATTGGATGCCAGTTAACCAGAGAGGATCACTGGATGCCAGTTACCAGAGAGGATCATTGGATGCCAGTTACCAGAGAGGATCACTGGATGCCAGTTAACCAGAGAGGATCATTGGATGCCAGTTAACCAGAGAGGATCATTGGATGCCAGTTACCAGAGAGGATCATTGGATTCCAGCTACCAGAGAGGATCATTGGATGCCAGTTACTAGAGAGGAACATTGGATGTCAGTTAACCAGAGGATCATTGGATGCCAGTTAACCAGAGAGGATCATTGGATGTCAGTTAACCAGAGGATCATTGGATGCCAGTTAACCAGAGAGGATCATTGGATGCCAGTTAACCAGCGAGGATCACTGGATGCCAGTTAACCAGAGGATCATTGGATGTCAGTTAACTAGAGAGGATAATTGGATGCCAGTTAACCAGAGGATCATTGGATGCCAGTTAAGCAGAGGATCATTTGATGCCAGTTAACCAGAGGATCATTGGATGCCAGTTAACCAGAGAGGATCATTGAATGCCAGTTAACCAGAGATGATCATTGGATTCCAGTTAAGCAGAAGATCATTGGATGCCAGTTAACCAGAGAGGATCATTTTATGCTAGTTAACCAGAGGATCTAGTCCACGAAGCTCTCTCACAATCTTTCGCTTTTTAAAGTTAGTGGCAAATCAGTTTGGTGATTGTTACAGCCATTTTGCACGTCAAACAAGGATGTATTTATACTTTGTCCGCCCCATGCCAACTGTCTTTGGGCTTCTCTTACGTGTATAGCAACTCCCTCTCATTCCAGGTGCAGCCCCCTCTTCCACAAGGTACAGCATACCCTCTCTTCATGTACAGCACCCTCAGCATAACCATTTCCACATGTTTCTCCCCGTGTGAAGACTTTCCCCTCCTCGGTGTGGTGTTTGGACTGTGCCAGAAATTACATTGCGTGAACGGTAACATAGTGCCACAATATTAGTTGTAATGAATAAGTCCTTGTGATCAGCAAGTTGCAAAACACATGCAGTGAAAAGATAGATAAATGCAAGTTTGTATCGCCCTTTGAGTGTCTCCTTCATGTCGTATAGGTTATGCTCTGTTTGGACTGGTGACCCACAGAGGGATTGTGTACCGGCAGACCAGGTGTGTGAGACCTGGCTGAGTGACTTCCCCAGCACACCAGCTGGGTGTAGACCTCAGTTCCTAATGGATGACAGCATGAGTTCTAAAGTCAACATTACAGATACTCAGATGGCCGAGCTGTTGAACTTCTGACAGTGACTTTTGCCTATAATGACGAGAATGTCACAAGGATAATGAGCAAGGATGTGGGTGCACCATTCAAAACTGCATCAACAACCCTGGATTGGGGGCACAGAAAGATTTGTTTGAGCTTAAGAAGCAAGTCACCAGTCATTCCTGGGTGAATATATCAGGAACAAGCGCATTCCAAGAGGTTACCGCAACAGCCTGAAGTCAACCGTGCTGAATGATGACCGGCTGGTTTTCACCCGCTTCTTCGAGTTCGAGATACTGAACAAGGGGAGCCTGGGTGTCTCCCCCGGCATGTCCAGACACTCCTCACCCCATGTGGGACTGTGTCGCTCTCCGCCCCGCCTCACACCTTCCATCCTGGTGGCTTTGAAGTGACACCGCTCTCCTGTGCGGTCGTCTGGGCGATGTGCGCGTAGCCTCCACACCATCCAGGCACACACCACATCAAGTTGCCGTGCTTACCACATGGACGGCTTAGTTTGCCTGTGACGTGTGCTCTCTTGTCGGCTTGTTCCCTCGGCCTCACATCTCCGCGATCTATGCAGACTGGACATTGGCGCACGTGCTGTGCTAATACAGCAGGAACCTGGTTGTTGATGGACTTTCCAGCCTGGTCAGTCATTTCTACTGCACCCTTTGCTTGCCGGCGGTCAGGGCCAGATTTGTACTCTTTACCACTCAAGGCCACTGTCACCAGCCGCCCCCCTTCAATATAGGTAGCAGGATGACCCCTCCCCCTTTCCCTCCAGTATAGGTAGCCAGATGTCTCCCTTAATCCCTCCTTTTCCCACCCCCCTTTCAGTATAGGTAGCCAGCTCGCCTTCACACTGCAGCAGCCATCAGTGTCAGTAATTTTTCCGCTCGTCTCCAGTGTAGAAGCTTCCTCTTCCCCTCCGTCTCCAATGCTGCCCAAGTCCGTAGCCAGCCGCCACAATACAAACATGCACAGAGAGAAAGGTGGCTGCTGCAAAGGCGGCTGGCAGCGGAGTACAGGCACTTGCCTGATCTCCCTGCATTGCAAATGCTGCACCAGTTTAGCCTGCTGCTTGGGTGCCCTTGCTTCTCTGGTGCCCTAGGCCATGGCCTAGTGGCCTAAATCCGGCCCTGCCAGCGGTGTCGTGGACCAGTTCCCTACACGCAGCACTGTGGGATGCCAGTACAGTATGCTGATTGATTGAACTGCTGCACAAGGCTTTCTGGCTTGCTACGCTTCTGCCTTCACCAGACGCTTGCTGACCAATCCTTTGCTATGTGTTGCATTTTATGGCATTTCAACAAGTGGATTGCTGCTCGATGTTGAATACATTAATTGTGGACACAAATCAAGCTGGCTATGGGCCCTAGATCACACTAGGACTCGGTGATAAGTTGAGGTGCTTGTGGTAATGTGTGAGGGAAGTTGATTGCGGTGGGATGGCCGTTCTATATGGGGTTTCCGTGTTTTTAAGATATATTAAGTTTCTTGGAATTAATAAAGACAGATTTTGTATTTTTATAATGATATGAGGTCAGCTGTTTGTTGCACACACTTCTTATCCCTCTCTTCCCTTGACCTGTATATTGCTGAGCCTGGATGATATACTCCTGACTACTGAGAGGCTACAAGTGAGAATACTGACCGTAAAGAAACAGATCTTTGATCTCGAGGATAAGGTAAAAACCGCTTTACCTGAAGAGGAGTTTGAGTCATTGTGCCAGGAACAGAAGGAATCACTTGAAGAGGCCCATCAGGTGATCCTGCAGAGAAAGCAGTGAAAGATCACGAGGTACGCTGAGGACTACAGGCTTAACCGCGTTTACATTTGGAAGATGGAACGCCGTAGCCTGCGCTATCCCAGCTGAACCCAGAAGCAGGTGACGCACCCGAAAGTGGCAGAGCGGGAGCAACAGGAAGTGGCAGAGCGGGAGCAACAGGAAGTGGCAGAGCGGGAGCAACAGGAAGTGGCAGAGTGTGGAATCCCAAACCACGCCAGCAGAGACATCAGCAGCGGTGGAGACCGAGGGGACAGAACCCAGCGCACACTCCAATGGACTGCAGCGTTGGCAGCACAGGCGGCTACAGCGGCTCAGCGTCGGAAACAGCTGAGCAGCAGCCATGTTTTTTTTCGGGGTGGGGGGGGCATCCACCACCAGACACAGGCGGGGGAAGTGGCAAAGGAGGGGTAGGCGAAGGTGCAGGATTCGCAAAACCTCATCGCAATCCCAGACCACCTCTCCCATGGGACCACTACTTAAATAGGGACAGAACCCAATCTCGGGGCAGATGTAAGCACCCTAGTGTGAGGTCACAATGGTCAGCTGACCAAAGGGGGGGGGGTCTCTCAATTATGGGTGTGGTGCACCAATGTTCATAAGTTTGCTGTGTGTCATGGTTAATGGTCAATAAATAATAATAATGGTTGCTTGTACACCTGAAGAAGAGGGAGACCCCGAAACATGTTGAGTTTGCTGCCGTTCAGATAAGTGTAAGTTTATATTGCCTTCTGAGTGCCTTCTTCATTTCATATTATCAGTGGAAACACAAGCCCTTATTAAAGTACATCTAGTGATTTGGCGGCCCAATCGACCAACCAATTTGATCATTTTATCGAACCAAGAGAGGATCGACTGTGTTCCAGGATGCCCAACTGACAATAATTGACCAATATCTGGGTGAATCACATCAATTTGTCGATGGAGCAGGATGAGAGATATCAATATATCTTAAAGGAATCAGCTACTGTGCACATGATTTTGATCAACAAAGAATCGATTTCTGGATTCAGAGCATGGAAGCACAACATCAATCAGATCGATTCGTGAAGGGCAATCACATAGGATATTGCCTGTAGTGTGTGGCCACTAATCAATCGACTTTCGATAAACCACATTGTAGCTGACTGCCAACTAAAGTCAATCGCTTTATCGCTCAATGTAAAACCACTGGATGTATGGCCGACTTAACTACGCCCCTTTTTCAGAGTCTATTTTGCATGGACTTCAGTGAGCACCAATTCGGTAATGATTTAGCAGTTCTTATTCCATTACCACCAGATAAAGAGATGGGAATCTTGGGCTGTTAGCACACCTCTCTCCAGAAGGTCAGGCAGGCACCACATGAAGGCACAACGAACGCTGCTCAAGCTGATGGAGATTTAGTTCAGTGGTGCGATTTAAAGCAGTAGGATCAGCCATACTATGCCAGGGAAAACACCACATATATAAGTAGATAAATACTTGATCTACTTACATAACACGTGTATTATACTGTCCACATTTTGATTTCAGTGAATGTTATATAGTAAATGACGAGAATTCTGTTCCTGGTGGGGGCCATGTCTTTTGCCCACAGTTAAGGCTAACTCGTGATGTCATTTCTGCCCTTTACTTTTTTTCTTGTCTCCTCCAATCGCTGAGTCGCCTCAGCCTTGCTTGTAAACACAAGTAAGTAGGGGATTAGGTTTCAGATAAGCAGCTGACAGTGAAACACAGGGAAGAGGAGGAATAGATTATTGATAAAAAGAACCCCCAGCATGCAATTCTTTGGCACCGACTACTAAAGAGCCAGTGCTCCTTAAGTATGTGGTAACTCCAAATCATAACAGCAGAAAAAGTTTTGAAAGTTTTGAATGCAAGATTAGCATCTTTATCACTTAATACACTCAGACCAGTTTCTGTTGAAATTTGATTTTTATGGTGACGATACCGCAATAAGGTGTTTACTAATGGTTCAATCTTTTTCATCCAATGTTACCAAATCCATGTAGTAGAAGAATAAATTTAATAAATATATTGAAAGGATAATATAGTCAGTTCCTTTATATTACACAGAAAAGGTAAGATTGGATGAAAAAGATTGGATCATTAGTGGCCACCTTTAGACAGTAATTATCAACCACAAGTGAGGAAACCGTGAAAAACCATCCACATCAGCTAAACATTGCTGATATCTTATAAATCCAGATATGCGCTCTACTCTGGAACTGTACATGCTTCCAGGACAAAAGGAATTAATCAAATTAGTTTTTTGTCATAGCGTCCAGGTCAAAACACACATTGCGGACAGTAAATAAAGATTGTTCCAAAGCCAGTAATCATAGAACAGGCGGTTCACCATCAAACCTGCTGCGCTGCAAGTAATTATTTCATGACAGGTCCGGGGCGTAGTAGTTAGAAGTTGCTGATCCCCATAGCAACATTTTTGGCCCCCTTCCCCAATAGAAATATAAGGTAACATTTGTGACCCCCCTAATCCCAGAGAGTAGTATTAAGTAGACTCTGCCCTCTCATTGCCTTCCCCAGAGAGTGTTAAGGTGGCCATACACTGATAGATTTGCAGCAGATTCGACCATTAGATAGATTTCTGTAAGATGCCTGTCAAGTCCAATCTGATGTGTGCCACACACTAGCAACAGATTTCCAATAGATTTCAGAATTAAATCTATTGTAAATCGATCTAAATGCATTATTAGATCCCATGCAACTTTATGGGCCATCGATCTGCTGCCAGCAACAGATCGACCTAGATTTTCCATCCTGTCAGATAGATCAAATCGGTCGAAATCGGCTGCAAATCAATCAATTTGCTGATCTGAAATAATCGAGTTCCGATCGATCGATTCTGAAATCGACCAGTGTATGGGCCCCTTTATCACCTCACCAGATAGTGATATCAGATAGCCTTTGTGCCCTCACCCCAGCCTTCCCCAGATAGTTGTAGTATTAGGCGGCTATTTTGCTTCCCATCCCCCCAATACAGCGGTAGCAGAGATGCCAGAGAAGGAAGGGCAGCTCTGGAAGGTGAGATTCACATTGCAGCTCTCTGCATACTCTGCTGTCACTGTGTCCCCCACAACCCTACCCCAGGTGGCATGGCTGCCCAACTGCCACTGCCTCAGCTTCTGAGAGCAGGTCCCCCATAGCTATGGGCCCCATAGCAGCCTCTGTGGCAATTCCACCACTGTCAACCCATAAAGTGCACTTTATACAGATACAAATAAGCTGAAATCATTTAAAGGATACCTGAGGTGCCGTGTGACATGATGAGATAGATATGGGTATGTACAGAGCCTAGCACACAAATAACTATGCTGAGTTCCTTTTTCTTTCTCTGCCTGAAAGAGTTAAATATCAGGTGTGTAAGTGGCTGACTCAGTCCTGACTCAGACAGGAAATGACTACAGTGTGACCCTCACGGATAAGAAATTCCAACTATAAAACACTTTCCTGGCAGAAAATGGCTTCTGAGAGCAAGAAAGAGATAAAAAGGGGAATTTCTTATCAGTGAGGGTCACATTGTAGTCACTTCCTGTCTAAGTCAGGACTGAGTCAGCCACTTACATACCTGATATTTAACTCTTTCAGGCAGAGAAAGAAAAAAAGGAACACAGCATAGTTATTTGTGTGCCTGGCACTGTACATACACATGTCTATCTCATCATGTCACATGTCAGCTCAGGTATCCTTTAAGCAAAACTGCTGCATGAAGGAATCCCCTGTAAATATTCAGCATGTTAGCAGCTTCTGAGTAAGACTTGATTCTGTGCTGTATCCGTCTTCAGCTCTGCCGTATGCTGATTGCGCTGCTTGGCTGTTTTTCTTGGATACGCGTTTCGTAGCTTGCGTAAACAAATGTTGTGTTTGAGAAGCTTGTCTTTGGATGAGCACTCCTTGACGATGCGGCGCGCGTACGCGGCACATATGGCTACGCGCCGGAACTGGCAGCTCCCTCTAAGAAACTACTTTTACCGGGGATACAATTGTAAAATTTTAATTAAAAGAAAGAGAGCAGGATGCAAAATTAGCCCAATGATGAAATTGCTCTGTGGTATAATAAGACAGCGAAAAATGTGTTACATAAAAGAGATTCCCCCCCCCCCCCCTCGGCATCGAGGGGTCTCCGGGTGTAACATTCAGAAGTGTCTCCGCACCATCTGCCAAGATATTACAAATGCAGCTTCAGACATAAAAGGAAGCATAACAAATTATTAATGAAGAATCTTAGCAGAAATATCAGGAAACTCACATTAGGAAGGACAAGAAATAATCCCAATGTCTCTGTGATGTCTGGGCATTGGGCAATATTCTAAGTAAATGAGGCTAATGGACAGAAATGGGGGACGTCTCACCAGGCAGAGGGGAGATCACATGTCACATGCAGCCCAACTCCAGAGATAACTTTATTTTCAATCGTATAAAACAAGGTTAGGACGTTTAGGGGGCTCTTAACGTTGTCTGTGTCCAGAGGTCACGGAATATGTTGGCACTTTGACAATCAATCAATCAATAATATTAATAATGGGTCCTTTAATGCTTTAGGCCCGGGGTAGGGAGCCTATGGCTAGGGAGCCAGATGTGGCTCTTTTGATGGCTGCATCTGGCTCACAGACAAATCAGTAGGGGTTGATTCACTAAGCTACACGGCTCAAGCAGCGCAAATAAAATTTTCAAAATAGGCACCCTGCTGCTGTAGCATGCACTGCTAACTTACTCGCGATACCGCAAAACGATTGTTCCAATAGTCCGATTGCTCCACTCTGGACCCTGTCAGGTCCAGTGACTTTGTAGGATGAGATCCCCACACTTTGATTTACCGAATAGGCTGCCTGTCACTTGATATTCGGCCAAAGTGCTGGGATCTCGTCCCACAAAGTGAGTGAACCCCCAAGTCAGCTAGCTAATTGTACAAGCTGTTAGTCGGTATTTCTCCTGTCTGGCTCTCGGGGAAATTGCTGATGTTGCTGAAACCCAAGAAAAGCTGAAGACATATCTGACACTTCCGCTACCCGCAGGGTCAACTGTATACACATCACCATGGCAACAGGGACAGCCCTCTGCTGTGCATGCGCACTGTCCCAGTTTGAAACATATTGTATGGCTCTCACAGAATTACATTTTAAAATATGTGACGTTTATGGCTCTCTCAGCCAAAAAGGTTTCTGACCCCTGCTTTAAGGCCTTGGTTACATTGCATTTTTTTTTTTTGCGATTCCTGGAGCTTTGGTGGGCGGATGTGTTTTTGTTAAAAGCGCCTTTCTAAGCTCCTTTCCAGAGGGGAATCATTAGGGAATCATTGCACAAGCATTTTTAGGGCGATATTGAAAATTGCCTGGGCTTGAAAAAAGGGCAAAAACGCCCTTAGTGTAAAATAAAATACATACCGTACATATAAAATGTACATTTCTTGCAAAGTAAAATGGACTATGAATTATTTTTTTCCTTATGTAGGAACACGCTTACAGATCTGACAGATTTTGGACTAATCCATCTCCTCAAGGGAGATTCTCACTATTACTTTTATTCTTAACAAAAGCACTCCCTGGAAAGGATCGGTACAAAGATGTCAGGTCAACCAGCCTTCCTAGTCATTTTCACATTATTTTGGCAGTCGGACTCAGCGACTGCAGTATGGAAAAGGTTTTTGTACTATTCCAAAACCTGACAGGGCTGTCAGATTTCCACTGCCTACTGTAAGTGACAGCGACATAGAAAAAAGTAATTTATAGTGATTTTTACTCATCATATTAATATAAATGCACATTTATATTAATATATTTAACATTTTATAATTTTGGGGAATCATTGCCCTTAAACCCCGCCCCCAATACCCCACAATGCCCTGATAAATCTGAAATAATGCATCGCAGCATATTCACCCTCTATAAAAGCACTACTGCCTTCATTGTATGTGAAAGCTGCCCCTTGCACAGACTTCCAGCTACCGGGAGCATCTCATATAAGGAATGCGGGAACGTTCTTCATACTTGTCCTAGCGATCTTTGGTTTTTTTCCATGAATTTTGTGTTCTTGTGATTTTTATACTTGTTTGTATGCAAATGAAAATCCATTTAACTAAGGCCCCGTTCACACTTGCGTTCTGGGATGCAAACGGACCGGATCCGGACCGGTTTCCGATCCGGTCCGTTTGCATCAGGCATGAATCAGGCTGCCATCCGGATCCGTTTGGTAAAAATAGATAAACTGGAGCTGGAGTTGTACGTTGTACTGGTTGAACTCGATGGACGTATGTCTTTTTTCAGCCAAAATAACTATGTAACTATGTAACTATTAAAATTGTTGGTGTGTGGGAGGTCAGCAGAAGGTGCACCTGTAGAATCAGGTCCTCCGCTGTAGGCCTCACCTCCACCTCCGACATACTGCCAAACAGCTCCAGCACGTTAGTCACTGCTGCTCCACTGCTGCCCATGTGTCCCCATCCGAAATGGCCGCTAGAATACGCATAGGAAGTGGGGTAGAACTTCAGGTGTTTGTATCCTGTGTGTTCTGTGCTTCCGTTCCCCATAGGTTTCTATTTCCGGATGGTGCAGTCAGGCTCCGGTCCGGGTGCGTGGGCCGGATGATCCGGACCCAAAAAATAGCGCATGTTGGAAAAGTGTCCGGAGTCCGGATCCGATCCGGCTCCGTACTGTATGGAACGTACGCATGTGAACAGACGCATAGACTTTACATTGCTATGCAGAACGTACGTTCCATTTGTACAGTATACGGTCCGGATCCAATCATGCGAATCCGGACAGCGAACGCTAATGTGAACCGGGCCTAACTTCAAAATCGCGTGCAATTTGTTACATGCAAAATGCTATTTTTCATGCAAATTTTCTGTGCTCCCATTGACTTCCACTGGAACATGAACTGCACCTGCTACACGAGGAAAAAAAAAGGATCGTCCGTCCGAATTTAAAATGCAATTAAATTATGAATGTACATTTGCATGTGAACACAAACAAACAAAAAACATGCAATGCCATTGAAGTACATTACATGTAGAGCTGTCTGATATCCATACTATAGTCTTGAGCTATTTAGGGAAATGCAAATTAACCGTTGCAGTGTCCGCTGCACTCAGGAGCTGCCGGTTTTCAGAACGGCCAGATTTGTGCATTGCAGAGATACACGAGACAAATACAAGAGGAAAACAGACGTGTGAAGGAGACGCTGAGGTTTGCACCGCACGCATACTGTCCGCTCTGGGAAGCAATGGATTGAGAAAGTCATTAGTAGCAATGTAATTCCAATGCTAACAAGTCCTGGATACCCTGAGGTGGCCTGATATATAACTAGGGGAGATTTCCAACAAACGCTCTCAGCAGTAAACATAGCGGATAGTCAGGGCTCCGGCACACTATAAGCGCTTTTCTGAGCAGTTTTTGGCCGTCAGCGCTTTCTGAGAACATTTAAAAAAACGCTCCCAATTTACTTACATAAAAAAATCGTGTGATTTTACCGTGATCATGATTTTACCATGATTTTAATGTAAGTCAATGGAAGAGTTTTTTTAAAAAGCTCTCCGAAAGTGCTGATGGCCAAACAATGCTCAGAAAAGCGCTTATAGTGTCTGTCTGAGTCCTGACTGCACCCTCTGTGGACAAGCCACAAACATTTGTATGGACTAAATTGGATTAAAGTACAACTGTAGCAAGAGGGATATGAAGGCTGCCATATTTATTTCCTTTTAAGCAATACCAGTTGCCTGGCAGCCCTGCTAATCCTCTGCCTCTGATACTATTAGGCATAGCCCCTGAACAAGCATGCAGCAGATCAGGTGTTAATGACATTATTGTCAGATCTGACAAGATTAGCCAAATAGATCAGCAGGGCTGCCAGGCAACTGGTATTGTTTAAAAGGAAATTAATATGACACCCTCCATATTCTTCTCACTTTAGTTGTCCTTTAAAGGGGATCTGTGGAGTGTAAAAAAACAAAAACAGACACTTACCTGGGGCTTCTATTGGCCCCCTGCAGCTGTCATGTGCCTGTGCCGTCCTCTATGATCCGACATTCACCGCTGCCGGCCATGCTCCAAGAATTCCTCTAGCAAGACTGCAGCTGCACATCCGTGCGCATGCGTGCTCGCTCCGGGAGCTCACTGCGCAGGTGCAGTAAGAGAAAACCTCGTGTTGCGTCTGCGCAGTAAGCTCCCAGAGACGCAAGCGGGAGTGCGAACTATTTGTCTTGTTAGACGAATAATTGACCAGTGTTGGCGGTGGGGAACGGAGGATCGGAGGAGAACGGTGCGGGACATGACAGGCAGAGATGTCGCCGGCGAACATCTCTGCCTCACTGAGCCTTCTACTACTTCCGGGTCGATATGACCTGGAGTAGTACGCCTGCGCTGCCCCGCGGAGTGCGTCCTACACCCTTGCTGCTAGGTCCCGGGCACTTTTCTGCGCATGTGCGTGACGTCATGAACAATGTCACGCTCATGCGCAGAGAGTGCCCGGCAACAGGAGCGCGATCTAGGACGCGCTCCGCCGGGCAGCGCAGGCGTACTACTCCAGGTCATATTGACCCGGAAGTAGTAGAAGGCCCAGTGAGGCAGAGATGTTCGCCCGGCGAATGGTTCGGGCCATCTCTAATGACAGCTGCAGGGGGGCGATAGAAGCCCCGGTAAGTGTCAGATCTTGTTTTTTTTACACTCCACAGAATCCCTTTAACTTCTGCCTGCTGCGACACAAAGAGAAAAGCGAGAATTTCAGAGAAAATATTGTATTATTGTACCCGATACGGATGAAAGTATAGAGGAGAATTTGTATCTCAGCCCAGCTTCCTGCCACGCCGGGAGATTTGTTACAGAAGAATTAACAAAATATCCTCCCAGTAAGATGTAATCACCTTGCCGACTTCCAATTTCCACCACTGGAGTCTTGTTGCTTATTTGAGATGTTCTTGTCAAGTATGTTTACCTTTTGATGTTTCTTCCTCTAGAACACCTCGGGCAAAACTTGTTTAGTCTTTATTTGGCATGTATAATTTATGATGTTTGACTGGTTCAGGTTAGGTAAGCAGATTACGGGGAGAGAGAATTAGGGAGGTGTTTATGGTTTACCCTTCCCCAGTCAATGTCTTCCAGTTTATCACCTAAGACTGAGCGGACAAAGTCATTGCAATGCTGATGCCACACATCAATTAAAGTTGGATTTAAAGGGCACCTAAAGTGAGAGGTACATGGAGGCTGCCCTATTTATTTTCTTTTAAACAAACCAGTTGCCTGGCAGCCCTGCTGATCATTCAGACATTACAGTCACACACCTGCATGCAGCTATAATACTATTATATAGTATAGAGGAAGATGATCAGCAGGACAGCCAGGCAATGTGCATTGTTTAAAAGGAAATAAACATGTCAGCCTCCATATCCCCCTCACGCCAGGTGTCCTTTAAAGAGACACTGAAGCGAAAAAAAAATGATGATATTATGATTTATATGTGTAGTACAGCTAAGAAATAAAACATTAAGATCAGATACATCAGTCTAATTGTTTCCAGTACAGGAAGAGTTAAGAAACTCCAGTTGTTATCTCTATACAAAAAAGCCATTAAGCTCTACGACTTTCAAAGTCGTGGAGAGGGCTGTTTTCTGACTTTTATTATCTCAACTGTTCCTTAACTATTTACTTTTTCTCTGGCAGAGGAGAGGTCATTAGTTCACAGACTGCTCTGAAAGAATAATTTTGAATGCTGAGTGTTGTGTAATCTGCACATATTATAGAATGATGCAATGTTAGAAAAAACACTATATACCGGTAGCTGAAAATAAAAGTATGAGAATATTTTCTTTGCTGCTAATCTTCTAGTAATTATTCATAGTACACAACCAATTCATTATGTCATATATTTCTTTTCGCTTCAGTGTCTCTTTAAAGCACATGCTTCTGTTCTTAGTAGGGATGGTCATAAATGCTAATTTCCGATTCTGATGGATGTCCAATAAGTGACTTTCCCATTTTTGCAGAATTTTTTTTTTGTCATTAAAGTTAGTTGTTTATTTAAAAAAATTAAAAATTGCGGAATCTGCTACTTATTGGCGGTCGTATGCTATAATGCAAAATCCACATTTCCGAATGGCAACCTGCGGTAAACGACCTCATTCTCTAATTGGTCCAGGTCTTCCAAGTCTTCTGATTGGCTTAAAGGGAAACTGAAGTAAGAGATATACGGAGGCTGCCATATTTTTTTCCTTTTAAGCAATACCAGTTTTCTGGCAGCCCTGCTGATCCTCTGCCTCTAATACTATTAGCCATAGTCCCTGAACAAGCATGCAGCAGATCAGGTGTTTCTGACATTAATGTCAGATCTGACAAGACTAGCTGCATGCTTGTTTCTGGTGTTATTCAGATACTACTGCAGAGAAATAGACCAGCAGGGCTGCCAGGCAACTGGTATTGATTAAAAGGAAATAAATATGGCAGCCTCCGTATACCTCTTACTTCAGTTCCCCTTTAACATTTCCAAGTCTCGGTAATGTTGTGGCTTTCACTTCATCCCCCCAATTTGGATAAAACAAGATGCAGGCCACCTGGCAGGTCTGTTCGAGGTCGCGCTGTCATGATTTCGTGCGGCCCTCGACCAAAGTACAGTGTTCAGAAGAAGGCACATGCCATCAACCCCCAATATTGTCAAGACATAGTTGACTATTTAACTCAGAACACCTCATCTTCCTCAGCTTCCGCACAGAAGCGTGACATATCTTCCTCCTCCTGCTCTGATTCTGGCACCCCACTCAACACTCCGTCGGCAGCCATCACCGTCATCACAGGACTCAGCGGTGTGGACATTTTTTTGTGTGCCTGCCTCAGATGAGAGCAATGCCATCTGTACTCTCTGCCACCGAATATTGAGCCGGGGAAAGACCAAGACCCGCGTAGGGACAACTTCCTTACTAAGGCACATAATTACAAAGCACTAACTGCAATGGGATGACCACCTGAGGAAGAGCAGCACACAAAAGCAAAGCCACACGCCGCAGTGGAAGATACCAGGCTGCAATTATTTCTCAAAAAAGTCGATACCTAAACTGTACCGTGATGTTGAAAGGCAAGTGGTGACATCTCTGGCACACAGCGTTGGGTCAAGGGTCCATCTGACCACGGATGCCTGGTCTGCAAAGCATGGTAAGGCCTGCCCAAAGACTAAATCCCCACACACAGTATCTCTGCCTGCATGCCGTGTGACTGCCTGCCCCAATACTAAGTCGGTCCCCACACAGCATCTCTGCCTGCACGCCGTGTGACTGCCTGCCCCAAGACTAAGTCGCTCCCCACACAGCATCTCTGCCTGCAGGCCGCTTGACTGCCTTCTCCGCCACCACCAACAGGGTTCAGGACTCCAGGTGGATTCCTGAATTTTTAAGGCCGCTGCTAGCAGTGGCCGCTATAATAATTTTTCTGATGCGTGTACATGCCTGCCTAATTTTTCTGGCTGCACTGCAGCTGCAACAACAAAAGAAAAGGCATGTACATGCGCCCATTCCCCTTCGTGATCCTTACCTTGCCGCAGTGAAGGGGCTTACGTATCACAATGAAGCAATGACCGCCGGCTATTTGAGTGTCTCGGGGGGGGGGGGGGGGGGGCACACCCAAGATAATAAGGTCGTTGCCTCATTGTGGTCAGACCAAATTTGATCAGCTGGACAGTCACTGTTCTGTCATTCAGCTACATCAGCCAGGCGACCATATGGGCTGTAAAGCCACCAAAACCTGCACTGTCGCCATGGTGCGCACCAGTCCAGCACGGCCGTCACTACACAAACAGCTGTTTGCGGTGCGTTACACGGTGAGTTTGGTGTGTCAGTGTGAAGCAGTACTCTAATTACACTACCTGATTGATGTATACACATGCAAGATGTTTAAAAGCACTTTAGACCTGTCATTTAGCATTCAATGTGATTTCTGCCCTTAAAACGCTGCTTTGCGTCACATCCAGATTTTTCCCCTGAGACTTTTGGCGTGTATCCTACTCCTCCATGCAAAATCTCAGATGTTAGACCCCTTGAAACATCTTTTACATCACTTCTCTGGCCAGCATAAATGTTTCTAGTTTTCAAAGTTCGCCTCCCCATTGAAGTCTATTGCGTTTTGTGAAAGTTCGTGCGAACAGAACTTTTGGCGAAGGTTAGCGGTCCAGGTTCGCGAACCGAAAATCGAAGGTTCGAGCCATCTCTACACCTACCTACCTACTACCCTAACTGGGGGGCAGCTACCTATCTAACCTATACTGTGGGCAGCTACCTATAAAACCTATACTGGGGGGCAGCTACCTATCTAACCTATACTGGGGGACAGCTACCTATCAAACCTATACTGGGGGGCAGCTACCTATCTAACCTATACTGGGGGCACCTACCTAATCTAACCTATACTGGGGGGCAGCCACCTATCTAACCTATACTGGGGGGCAGCCACCTCTCTAACCTATACTGGGGGGCACCTACCTATCAAACCTATACTGGGGGGCAGCTACCTATCTAACCTATACTGGGGGCACCTACCTAATCTAACCTATACTGGGGGCACCTACCTACCTAGCTAGCCTATACTGGTGGCAACTATTCTGGCTACCTATATTAGCCCACTGCCTTACACAGTTACATTACAGTTAGCTCCGCCCATTTGATGTCATGGCCACACCCATTTTTGCAGCAGCGCGCTTCGTGTTTTTTTTTTTGGGGGGGGGGCAGTAAATTATCCGCACTGGGTGTAAAATACCCTAGCTACACCACTGATGCCATCTGATCAGCATCATGGCCTATCACAGCAGGGCGGGGCAGGAGGAGGCGTGAGGGGCAGAAGGAAACGGTGTCATGGCCAATCAGAATGTGATGGGGCAGGAGGGGGTGTGTGAGGAGTGGAGGGACATAGTGTCATGGCCAATCAGAATTGGGCAGGGCAGGAGGAGGCGTGTGTGAGGAGGAGGGACAGAGGATCATGGCCAATCAGAATTGGGCGTAGACGGAGTGGGGCATCTGTGGGGCAGAGGAACACGAATCCGAAGGGGGCAGGGAAGGAGGGGGCATGTGTGGGGTGGAGAGAAAAGGTGTCATTGCCAAACAAAATGGAGTGGGGCAGTAGGGAGCATGGGTGGGGTGGAGGCGCACAGCCTCATGGCCAATCAAAATGTGGCAGAGCAGGAGGGGCGTGTGTGGGATGGAGGGGCACAGTGTCATGGCCAATCAGAAGGGGGCAGGGCAGGAGGGGGCGTGTCCAGAGCAGAGGGACATACAGACACACAATCTTGGAGATTAATATAGATTTTTATTGTACTTTGTTGCTCAGTGTTCCGTGTTGTGCCCCTGCGCTGCATGGTGGTTGTGTGGTTTCCTTACACAGAAAATACAGAACGGTAACAAGAAGTGTTGATTGTGAATGTTGTTTCCTGTTCCTCTGTGAATAATTACGCAGCCTTGCTTACCTCCATACACTCATTAACTCTGTGATTAGCTTTATTGATTTGAACACTAATGCGCTCTGGTTTGTTATTTAAGTTATGATTGCCAGTTTAATCTGTGGGCTGTTTTATGATCCAATTTTATGTAATCTATGTTCAGGCAATTCGTTCTCTGACTAAAATGTCTTCATACTGCAGCGTTTTGGATTTTTATAAAACACACAATGGCAGAAATGGAAACAGAACGAATTCCGCTTCATTAAAAAACAGAACAAAATGGAGAGATACAAATAACAGCAATCAATCAAAGCTCAGATTTCCGTCACGTGTGACTTCAGGCGTCTGCGATTCCCTGCAGGGCAGAGATTCCTCCTCGCTCCTCTGGAGATGCTTCTTGGTTCGCAGATGTGATGCAAATCTGCCTTAAGGTGGCCATACACGATACAATCACATTGATTGATTTTCCCATTTTTTTTCAATTAAAGCGACTGATTGTATGAGAAACTGAAAAAAATTAGATGAAAAAAATATTGATTTTTCCTTTTTTTTATTCATAAAAACGTGATTGGATGTGTAGGAAACATCAGATGGAAAATATAAAAACTGGATGTTTTATTTAATCTTTTTTTTAATATTCTGATAAATTGATGGTAACTGTACGGTATATTGTTATGGTTTTTCAAATTATTCTCTGGTTGAAAAGAAAAACGTAGAATTGTGTATGGTTTCCTTTAAGCAGTGGCATAACTAGAGGGGTGCAGGCATGGCCCGTGCTACACCATGGCCGCCACCCCTGCACCACCCTGCAGCGCCAATCCACGGCCACAATTTGTGCCTCCCTCAGACACCCTCCTCCCCTGTCGTGCTGTCACTCAGACCTCAGATCAGCAGCGATAAGAGAAACCGAGCAGGCTGGCACACACCTCAAGCCCAGTGCTCTCCAACTGTGCAAGTCACTTACGTATTTAGAGTGCACTGTGTGCCCATGCTTGGTCTCTCTGTGGCGGCTGATCTGAGGTCTGAGTGACAGCATGGCAGTGACAGAGAGTAGAGGCACTCAGCAGCCAGCGCCCACCCATCAGCCAGCACTCACCTGTTAGAATTTAAGGATTGGACCCTGATTTATGTTAAAGAAGACTGGCTGTTCAGAGTATCTCTTTAAAAGAGATTGTTAGAAGCACAATGCTGAGGGCTTAGGAACATTTTGTTTGTGTTCCAGAAGGCCAGAGAGAAAATTATCAGCTTAAATATGCCGACATCCAGGCGGTAACGGGGTAAACAGAGGAGTTGTGATGTTCCTCAGAGGAAAACAATCCCCTGAGGAACAGACAATTCTTTCTGGGAATTCCGGGTACAGGTCACCGGAAGCTCCAATTCTGGTATAGGCCATGGGGCACGAGCAGTAAAGACTGTGCCTTTCACTCCATCGAATGCTCCGACCAGCCAATGGCAGGCCTAGCATATGATGGACAGTGGACTCCACCCCCTAGGGGTGGGATCCTGAGTTAACCCCTGACTGGCTGTTTCTAAGGAGCAACCAGTCTGGAGAGACCTCACTCTACTTTTCTCTCTACTTTCCACTACATCTTAGCTTTGTACATGTGCTGTATTGGTCTTATTGAAATGTAGCATAGACTGTTCTTGTTCTTGTTCTTGTTATGAAGGCAGAACCTGAGTTATTCACTAGGAGTAGCTCATGAAGGCGTGGCACCACCAAATCTTAACCCAGCTTCACATTCATGCTTTGCCTTGCTGAGATAATATTGCTGATGTACACACCTGTATGCCTTTACTTGCCAAAATAAATGTTCCTTAAAGCTTGAGGCATCTGGAGTCCACTCTGAGATAACAGATCTGCCAGGTTGTGAAAATGTCGTACTGCTGGGTGTAGCCTTTCCAGCTGCTGGTGCTGAACGAGGTGATCTCTAGGTAACCTCTAGCAAACATCAATTATGTTTTAACAGGAGCCACTAGTGGCATGGACCGGAAGATGCTACTGATCTGAGGTCTGTAATGGCAACCACCCAGTAGCAAGCTGCACCTACCAGCATCCTCCCAGCGTCCAGCAGCACCCACTCAGAAGCCAGCACCCACCCAGCCCCCAGCCTCTAGCCAGCACCCACCAAGCACCCACCCAGTCCCAAGCCAGCACCCACTTAGCAGCCAGCCCCCACCCAGCACCCACTCAGTCCCCAGCCAGCACCCACTCAGCAGCCAGCACCCACCCAGCCCCCAGCCTCTAGCCAGCACCCACCAAGCACCCACCCAGTCCCAAGCCAGCACCCACTCAGCAGCCAGCACCCACCAGCCCCCACCCAGCACCCACTCAGCAGCCAGCCCCCACCCAGCACCCAGCCTCCAACCAGCACCCACCACCCACCCAGTCCCCAGCCAGCACCCACTCAGCAGCCAGCACCCACTCAGCAACAAGCACACACTGAGCAGCCAGCACCCACCCAGCTCAGCTTATACTAATTTGGTTTAAATTTGAGTATATACAATACATTTCACATACATTGTAATTCAGCTGTGTTTTCAGCTGTTGACCCGGAGGTCGGCTTTAGATCTATGAATGTAAATTAACACTTGAGAAAGGCTTAAAAATCTGTGACATTTCTGAGCCACTCTCCATATTCCGCTTGCTATTTTTCCTAATTGCCTGGTCTGAAATGACCCATAGACGCCCATCCAGCACGATGAGAGATTATAATGCGCTGATAATCTACCGAGGCTTTCTGCAGACAAACATTTGGGCAGTAAATCATTTTAACTCCGCAGCTTCCTCGTAAAAGTCACACAACTGTGTCTGGGAGCGTTTATAAGTGATGGGCGACGCCAGAAGCACCCGGCGCCGAACAGGACGGAGCCCAGGAAAGTGGAACAATGCCTGCAAAACGGCGACTAAATAACGATTAAAATTAATGGACTGTTATTTACCCTTAACCCCAAATTTGTTCACGGATATTGTGATTAATCGTTTGCTAGTTTTTCCCTAAATCAGTAGGAAGTTCCCAGCCGCGTCCTTGAATATCGTTACATCGTGATAAACGGCGTTACCGCGACTTTGGACCTTCCTTACAAATTCATCAGTTCTGTTTGGTCTGGCGGAAAAATATTGGCTACAATACCCAACATGCAAAGAATATTGCAAACATTTTATCTGTGTATAGCTTGGTCTGTAGAGAAATGAAAGCGGAACGGCAGGAAAATTATTATTATTGTGTATTTATATAGCACTGTGGGAGGTGTCAGTAATATATGAATGCACAAGTCCATTGTCATGTCACTGACTGTCCTCAGAGGAGCTCACACTCTAATCCTACCATAGTCATTGTGTAATGTCCTACCATATTATTATTATGTATTTATATAGCACTGACATCTTCTGCAGCACATTACAGAGTACATAGTCATGTCACTGACTGTCCCCAGAGGAGCTCACAATCTAATCCTACCATATTCATAGTCTAATGCCCTACCATATTATTATTATGTATTTATATAGCACTGACATCTCCTGCAGCACTGTACAGAGTACATAGTCATGTCACTGACTGTCCATAGAGGAGCTCACACTCTAATCCTACCATAGTCATAGTCTAATGTCCTACCATATTATTATTATGTATTATATAGCACTGACATCTTCTGCAGCACTAACAGAGTACATAGTCATATTACTGACTGTCCTCGGAGGAGCATACCTCCCAACATTTCAATGTCCCAAAACGGGGCAATTAGGCCACACCCCTGGCCACGCCCCCAACCCCCTAGTCACGCCCACCCCAGGGGAAAAAAAAGTTTGTTTTTTTTTAAATAATTTTGTTATTAAATTACTCCCAAATGGGAGGGTGCCGGGGTGGTGGTGGTGAGGAGGAGGAGGGGGGTGGCCAGGCAGAGAGAGGGGGGGGAAAAAGCCGATCGAGGCACCAGCCCGCCCGGTATGCGGCATGTATGGCCGCCGCCGCCATCATTATCCTTCTCCCTCCCTCCTAATGTGTCCCCCAGTGTCCCCGGCTTCCCCCCGCACAGTAATATGGGCAGCGGAGCGGGCAGTGAGTCTTACCACTGCCTCTTCGCTGCGTACCGGGATCTCCTCTGATCTTCTCGCTTCCTGTGACGTCACAGGAAGCAGGAAGGAAGATCAGAGGAGATCCCGGTACGCAGCGAAGAGGCAGTGGTAAGACTCACTGCCCGCTCCGCTGCCCATATTACTGTGCGGGGGGAAGCCGGGGACACTGGGGGACACATTAGGAAGGAGGGAGGGAGAAATAAATAGCGGCGGCAATCCATCCCGCATGCAGATCCCCGGGGCTGGTGCCTCGATCAATTTTTTTCCTTCTCTCTGCCCAGCGGCCGGGACAGAAGGGGGGCAGCGCGGGATGGCGGGAGGGGCCCCCCAAATCGGTACAGTCCCGATCAAATCGGGACTGTTGGGGACTATGGAGGAGCTCACACTCTAATCCTACCATAGTCATAGTATAATGTCCTACCATATTATATTATGTATTTATATAGCACTGACATCTTCTGCAGCACATTACAGAGTACATAGTCATGTCACTGACTGTCCTCAGAGGAGCTGACAATCTAATCCTACCATAGTCATAGTCTAATGTCCTACCATATTATTATTATGTATTTATATAGCACTGACATCTTCTGCAGCACTGTACAGAGTACATAGCCATGTCACTGACTGGCCTCAGAGGAGCTCACAATCTAATCCTACCATAGTCATAGTGTAATGTCCTACCATATTATTATTATGTATTTATATAGCACTGACATCTCATGCAGCACATTACAGAGTACATAGTCATATCACTGACTGTCCCCAGAGGAGCTCACAATCTAATCCTACCATAGTCATAGTCTAATGTCCTACCATATTATTATTATTATGTATTTATATAGCACTGACATCTTCTGCAGCACTTTACAGGGTACATAGTCATGTCACTGACTGTCCTCAGAGGAGCTCACAATCTAATCATACCATAGTCATCTGGAAATTCGGCTGGTTGGGCCGGACGTGCGGCGCAGCCAGGTGAGGCCACATTTCATGCACCTTCTAATGCTTTATGTATTGATAATCAATTTCAGTTAAGGGGTGAGGGGCGGTATGGGGGGCATAGGACAGGTAGGGGTGTATGTTCTACCGGTGGGTCTGTCCCCTCGGTGCCTTCTATACTTATAGCTGCTTCACCTTTGTCTTCATCTTCTCTTGAGCTTGTGAATTCGTTGTTGTCTGGTTTAAGGGATATGTTAGGCCAATCGGCTAGTACAGGTCACCGTGGGTGGGTACTCATGCGGTGCAGGACGTGGTAGGTCAGGAGTCTGCTACAGTGCAAGCGCCTGCTATTACGGTCCCGGTTATGGATACGCGGCGTCGGGTAGTGTGGTTAGTTCAACTTCGGCTATGGCTAAGGATTTGGATCCCGTTCGCCTAGCCGATTCTGCCCGGTGTGAGGTGTACGTTTGCTACGAGGGACCTTTGGGTGCACACTTAAAACCCGAAATTCGTGAAAAAATCTGGAAAGGGGAATTTGATGAAATATTTTCCCTTTTGCCCCTGGAAAAATTCAACTTGGACTGGGCAAAGCACAACAAATCCAAGAAGGAAGAGGAGGAGCGTCGACGTTATCGACTCATTCCTCCAACGTTTCAAAATTGGCTTCAGGCCTTTGCAATTTTAGCAGGAGTCATCGGAGAAAAACAGCCGGAATGCTGTGCTCACAGGACGTACGGTGGCCTAGCTTGGTTACGGTACAATGAACAATTCTGGCAACGGAAAGCGGTGGGCCCGGCAATTCGGTGGGACCACAAGGATATTAGCTTGTGGATGAGGCGTATGACACATGCCCCTAAGTGCTTCATCTCCCTTTCAAGGAGGGGCCAGCACCGTGTCACCCCCTGGACAGCTGGCCAACAGGAAGAGGGGCCTCTGTTGGCGATATAACGAGGGCAGCTGCCACTTCAATACAGAGTGCCGATTCAAGCATGAGTGTTCCAATTGTGGTGGATCCTGTAACGATTGGAGTCAGCAAAGGCAGAATCTGATTATTAGGTGATCTGCAGTATCACCTATAATGCAGATATATACCTGATTATACGGTGATCTGCAGAATCACCAATAATGCTGACATATCAGAAGGCTGCCGTGACAACAAATACAGAAGGTGTAACAGGTGTAGCCACACACAAGAGATGTATCTATATATATAATAGAGTAAGTGCCTCAACCTTCAAGCAAGAAGAAGAAGTAGAGCCCTGCCCCCAGGGCCGGTCCAAGCAAGAAGAAGGGGCTGGTCCAAGCAAGAAGAAGAAGTAGTGTCATATCAAACCAAGGGCAAAGAGGGATAATTTGCATATTCAGTAGCAGTGCATTGTGGGTAACCACAAATGTTCACCTAGGCCTAGTGCACACCAGAGCGTTTCCGCTGCGGTTTGCGATCCTCCTGCGGGTGCGGATCCGCTAGGGTAATGTATTTCAATGGGCTGGTGCACACCAGAGCGGGAGGCGTTTTGCAGAAACGCATACTCCCGGGCTGCAGCAGATTTTGGATTGCGGATGCGTTTCTGCCTCAATGTTAAGTATAGGAAAAACGCAAACCGCTCTGAAAAACGGCACTTCAGAGCGGTTTGCCAGGCGTTTTTTGTTACAGTAGCTGTTCAGTAACAGCTTTACTGTAACAATACAGGAAATCTACTACACCAAAACCGCTACACAAAACCGCAAAATGCTAGCTGAAACGCTACAGAAAAAGAAGAAAAAGCGTTTCAAAATCTGCTAGCATTTTGCGGATCTGCTAGCGGTTTTTGGTGTGCACCAGGCCTTATAGCTAAATTATTGCAGATTTGCTTCTGTTTTAAGAAGGAAAATTACACCATGCTTTGATTTTTTTAGTAGGAGGCTTTTTGGTCCCTTTTATCCTCCTATACATTCTTAGTAGTTTGGGTCACCCTGAGCTGCTTGGTTACTCTGTTGTACTGGTCCAAGCCCTATCTCATACAGCCTTATTAATCCCTGGCATGCACTGATGAGGACCACATGTCTGAAATAGGCAGTCACATGTGCGTTTGATATGACTGTGTAAAACTTAAAGCTATAGGCTTGCTTGACTTACCAAGGGTGAAAAGCAATAATTTGCATATTTAGTAGCAGTGCATTGTGGGTAATGACAAATGTTCACTTATAGCTGAATTATTGCAGATTTTCTTCTGTTTTAAGAAGGCAAATTACACCAAACTTTGCTTTTATTAGTAGGAGGGCTTTTTGGTCCCTTTTATCCCCCTATACATTCTGAGTGGTTTGGGTCACCCTGAGCTGCTTGGTTACTCTGTTGTACTGGTCCAAGTCCTATCTCATACAGCCTTATCTATCCCTGGCATGCACTGATGAAGACCAAAAGTCTGAAATAGGCTGTCACATGTGGGTTTGATATGGCTGTGTAAAATTTAAAGCTATAGGCTTGCTGTACACCAGTGGTTCTGGATGCTTGCTTGGCTTACTAAGGGTGAAAAGGTATTATTTGCATATTTAGTAGCAGTGCATTGTGGGTAACCACAAATGTTCACTTATAGCTGAATTATTGCAGATTTCATTCTGTTTTAGGAAGGCAAATTACACCAAGCTTTGCTTTTCTTAGTAGGAGGGCTTTTTGGTCCCTTTTATCCCCCTATACATTCTTAGTAGTTTGGGTCACCCTGAGCTACTTGGTTACTCTGTTGTACTGGGCCAAGCCCTATCTCATACATCGTTATCAATCCCTGCCATGTACTGATGTGGCCCAAAAGTCTGAAACAGGCTGTCTACATGTGGGTTTGATATGACTGTGTAAAATTTAAAGCTATATGTTTGCTATACACCAGTGGCTCTGGATGCTTGCTTGGCTTACCAAGGGGGAAAAGGGGTAATTTGCATATTTAGTAGCAGTGCATTGTGGGTAACCACAAATGTTCACTTATAGCTGAATTATTGCAGATTTCCTTCTGTTTTAAAAAGGCAAATTACACCAATACAGTGTGCGGCATTGCAGGAAGTGACGACAGTGGAACGCACGATGGAACACGGAAGAGGTGAGTCATCCCCGTCCGCTGCCTCTTACTAATAGTGGCGGCTGCTACTGAGCTTAAGCAGGAGGGGGAGGGGGGGAGGGTTCCTGCTGAGCTTAAAGAGTAACTGTCAGGCTGCAGAAGCTAATTTAAACCTCTATTCTCCTGTGTTAAACAGTTTAGAAGGAAGCTCAAAAGCCATTAGTGAAGATAAACATTTCAGTTACCTTTGATGTGTGCTTATCTTAAAGTCTGTTATAGACCCATAAAGACGCAAGCCGCAGCTAAACTGCAAAGCATTCTGGGGCCCTCCCCTCGGCTGCTAATGAGACGGTACAGGAGCTTCTAATCAGTCCAGCGCGAAGCACTGATAAATCTCGGGCAGACTACACTGCAGGAGTCAGCTATTGTTCCTAGCCACATGGCTCATTAATATTCACTGCACACTGTGTTGTTCAAGAACGAGCTTATCTGTGATCAGAAGCAGGCAGGACATGACGACACATTTGGCTTCACAAACATGGAGCCTGCCATGAGCTGTCAGGAGCATCTATCTCTGCATATACTATATACAAAATCTGTGAAATCCAAACGTGGACAGTGAAATGCATATGTAATGTAAGTACAGCCAATCTTTAGCTACTGATATATGTGTTTATTTTCTCTGAGACCCTATACCTAACAGCTCCTCTTTAAGCTGGAGGGGGAGCACACATGGGGGACCCAGTTGAGGAGGGGTCCAACCCCCCTCCCCGCCGCTGTGCCCAATACCCCTTTCCTGCCCTCTTATGTGGCGTATGCTACGCCGCGGGTCGGCTAGTAATGAATAATGCTTGGTGTAACAGTAGTACTGATAGCTAGCAATTGCCTCACCAGAGGAGCTGGTGAGTGTATCAGTATAGAAGTCCTCACCAGAGGAGCTGGTAGGTACTGTCTGTATGATGGCTTTCTCCAGAGGAGCTGGAGGATGTTATTAGTACAGTAGCCCTCACCAGAGGAGCTGGAGAGCACTAATAACATAGAAGCCTATTACCAGAGGAGCTGATGGATAGTAACAATACTGTAGTCCTCACTAGAGGAGCTGGTGGGTACTATCAATAAAGAACCTCACCAGTGACAAGGGCTCACTGGTGAGTAGAGTAGTCAGACAGATCGGTTTGGCAACAGACAGGAGGATACAGTACAAGGTCACCAGGCAAGAAGATGAAGGTAATTCAGGCAGAGTTAGCAACAGGATCAGATGGGCTAAAGTACAGAGACGTTAAGCGGAAGGGAAGTCAGAAGAGAGCCAGAGTCATACACAAATAATCAAGCAATATAACAATAGTAATGATAATCCTAATCTGTGTGAAATACCCGATTTCCTCCCGGATCAAAGCACACCGGATCTATCTAAGGGTCTGAGTGCCAACACGTAGCATTTGCCACAGCAGACAAAGAAGGACTGAATCCTCCGGGCTTAAGAGCCCGAGGAGACCTCACAGCACGCCCCCCTGCGTCCGGCCAATCAGCGGCAGCGAGCGCATGACGTGACGTCAGCCGACCCGTAGGTCAGCTGAGCCTCCTCCTTGTCGCATAAAGTCCGTGGCGGTGCACGCGCGCACGCGTAACAACAGCCCTATAGGCAGCTGACAAACCCATCCTCGGCGTGCCAGACGCCGGAGGCACGGGTGAGATACTGGCTAATGGAGCAGAGGCAGCCGCGGAGGACACCAGGCTACCCGCAGCTGCCTCCTCCATGTCCCCCTCAGTCACGCTGGGCAGCAGAATGGAGGCAGCTGTGGAGGACGCTAGACTACCCGCAGCTGCTTCCTCCATGTTCCTTACAGTACCCCCCCCCCCCCTTGAGGCGTGGACTCCGGACACGATTTACATGGCTTTTCTGGATGCAACTCATGGAACTTTTTCCTAAGTTCCTCAGCATGCATTGATAATGATAAGCTGGCACCCAAGACCTTTCCTCAGTCAGGCCCATACCCCTTCCAATGCACCAGGCACTGTATTGAGTTGCGCACGCACCGGGAATCCAAAATCTGCTCAACCTCATATTCAGGCTCACCATCAATCATCATGTGGGGGGTGGGGGGTGGGAGAGGAATCCACATGCACCGCAGGATTCAAGAGAGACACACGGAAAGACTTTACACCTCTCATGCTGGAGGGTAATGAAATGACATAAGTGACATTATTAATCTTCCTGGACACTGGGTATGGGCCTATAAATCTGGGGCCCAACTTAGCTGAGGGTTGTCTTAAGATCAAATGCCTGGCAGAGACCCACACCATGGCCCCTGGGGCAAACTCCCACTCTACAGACCGTCTCCTATCTGCCTGTCTTTTCTGGGACTGAAAGGCCCTTTCCTTCCAGGTTCTTAATGACCAAGACCCAAAACTCCCTCAACGCTTCCTGCCAATCTTCCAAAGCAAGAAAAGGAGATGACACCACAGGTAATGGCGAGAATTTGGGTGATCTTCCCGTGACCACTTAAAACGGCGAGAAACCTGAAGAGGAACTCTTCAGGTTATTTTGTGCAAATTCTGCAAATGGTAAAAACTTAACCCAATCCAATTGAGCATCAGCCACATAACACCTAAGGAACTGTTCAAGGGACTGGTTAACCCTTTCGGTCTGACCATTGGTCTGTGGGTGGTAGCCAGAGGAAAATGATAGCTCCATACCTAGATGCTGACAAAAAGCCCTCCAAAACTTGGACATGAACTGGACTCCCCTATTTGACACTATATTCTCTGGTATTCCATGCAACCGGAAAATATACTGGATGTAGAGTTCTGCCAGTTCCTGAGCTGAGGGGAGTCTGTCCAAAGGTATGAAGTGAGCCATTTTGCTGAATCTATCGACTACCACCCAAATAACCGTTTTACCCTCAGATCTAGGTAGTTCACTGACGAACTCCATGGACAAATAAGTCCACGGTTGTTCAGGCACAGGCAATGAATGAAGCGTGCGTACAGGAGCCTGTCTGGACGACTTATTTCTGGCACAGACTGAACAATCTCTGACAAAGTCCCTTCAATCTGACACTATAGATGGCCACCAGACAGCAACTCCTGGATGCCCTGCATTCTTATGAGCATGAAAGATATTTAGAATTTTCAGACGGAATTGCAGTGGCACAAACAGAACTCCTTCAGGTCTTCCTTCAGGATCGTCCTGTTGATAGGGACTCAAAGTGGCCAACCAATCCTCCCAAGTTTCGGTAGCTGCAATGACCACTTTCTCGGGAAGGATGTTCTTAGGGATTGGTGGCTGTACTGTCTCAGGCTCAAAACATCTAGATAAAGCATCTGCCTTGATGTTCTTACTACCTGGTTTGTAGGTAATAATGAACCTGAATCTTGAGAAGAATAACGACCATCGGGCCTGTCTAGGAGTGAGACGTTTGGCCCCCTCAATATACTCTAAGTTCTTGTGATCAGTATAAACTGTAATGGTATGTTCTGCTCCCTCGAGCCAATGCCGCCACTCTTCAAACGCGAGTTTGATGGCCAGCAATTCTCGATTTCCAATATCATAATTTCTCTCGGCGGGAGAAAATTTCCGAGAGAAAAATGCACATGGGTGTAATCTGCCCTGTAGACCGGAGTGTTGAGACAGTACAGCCCCAACCCCGATCTCTGATGCATCTACCTCAACAATGAAAGGATAAGAGACATCCACATGACGTAAAATGGGGCGGAGCAAAACAACTGTTTTAATAAGGCAAAGGCCGCATGAGCTTTAGGTGACCAATTATAGGTATCAGCCCCCTTTTTGGTAAGCTCCGTGAGAGGTGAAATCACAGAAGAAAACCCTTTGATGGACTTTCTGTAATAATTGGCGAAGCCAATAAATCTCTGGAGTGCCTAGTTCAGACCCAAGGGCTGTGGCCACTCCAGAACGGCAGAAACCTTGTTAGGATCCATAGAAAGTCCAGCAGTAGAGATAATGTATCCCAGAAAAGGAACCTCAGACACTTCAAAAATACATTTTTCCAACTTTGCATATAAAGAATTCTGCCTGAGCTTCTTTAGCACAAATCTCACATGCTTCCTATGTTCAGTCATGTTGGGGGAAAAAATAAGTATATCATCCAAATATACCAATACGAATCGCCCCAGGACTTCTCTGAAAACCTCATTGATTAGTTCCTGGAAGACGGCTGTAGCATTACACAACCCAAAGGGCATGACAAGATACTCGTAGTGCCCGTCGGGTGTATTAAACGCCGTCTTCCATTCATCACCCTCGCTTATCCTTACCAGGTTGTATGCCCCTCTCAGATCAAGTTTTGAGAAGATACCAGCATTTGTAACCTGAGAGAATAAATTGTCAATTAAAGAGAGAGGATAACGATTTTTTACAGTAATCTTGTTCAACTCTCTGTAATCGATACAAGGCCGCAGGCCACCGTCCTTTTTCTGAAGGTAAAAGAATCCTGCTCCGGCCGGAGACCTAGAAGGACGAATAAATCCCTTGGCCAAGTTTTTCTTAATATACTCCTGCATATCAATCTTTTCAGGTCCTGAAAGGTTATACAGATGACCTCTAGGGGGCATACAACCTGATCTTAACTCAATGGGGCAGTCAAAACTCCGATGTGGAGGGAGCTTGTCTGCCGCTTTGGGACAAAATACATCAGCAAAATCAGAGTACTGAGCAGCCAAATCTTCCATTTGAACCTTGGTAGCACAAACCGTGATTTTCTCCATACAATGATGATGGCAAAAGGAGGACCAGCTCAGCAACTGTCTGGAACTCCAGTCAATCTGAGGGGAGTGCTTTTGCAGCCACGGCATACCAAGGACCACTGTGGAAGTAGCATCTTGAGAACAAAGAACTGTAACTGTTCTTTATGCAGTGCCCCACCTGACATAACAATACAGGAGTCTGTGAAAGGGGTTGTTTCCAGTGCAGTGGTGAATCGTCCACTGCAGTAATGAATATTCTGCGACCCAAGGAAACAAGGGGAAAACCAAACTTAGCAGCAAAGTCATAGTCCATGAAATTAACTGCGGAGCCCGAGTCTAAAAAAGGCCTGGGTAGATAGGACTTGATCTTCCCAGGTGATAGAACACGGGAGCAATAAACGATTTTCTTTTAGAGGTAACAATGGTTCGCCTAGGGTAGTACTTCCAGCTACACCTAGGCGATACAGTTTTCCGCCTTCTGCGGACAATTCTGTACCATGTGACCTTTCTCAGCACAGTATAAGCAGAGTCTCTCAGTACGTCTCCTAGTTTTCTCTGCCTCAGTCAATTTGGATTGTCCGATTTGCATTGGCTCATCTTGAGGACGAGAAGAAGTAGGAGCAGAGAATGTGATGGAATTGGTTTTTACTGTTGCTTTACCTCTCATTAGCCTTTGATAGCGAACTCGTCGATCTATCCTTACAGCTAATGAGATTGCATCATCCACAGTTTTGGGTTCTGGGTGACTCAACATTAGATCAGCAACAGCGTCAGATAACCCTGACAAGAAACAATCTAAAAGAGCAAACTTTCCCCTTCTGGCCGAGACTGCCCACCTTCTAAATTCTGCTCCGTAAGTTTCAACAGTATTATGCCCCTGTCTGAGGGTTTTTAGCTTCCTCTCTGCAGTCACTGCCAAATCGGGATCGTCATATATTATTGCTAGAGATGGGACGACGAATCCGGCGAATCCACGAATCCCTCGAATATTGGGAAATATTCGATATTCGTGGATTCGAATCCCGACGCCATTTTCCACTTTACGAATCCGCCGAATCCCGACGCTGCATCGCCGCGCATCCGCCGCTCGCACTCGTCCTCCTCCGACCCGCGCCTCCTCCGACCGCCCCGCGCCTCCTCCGCCCGGCCGCCCGCATACTTTGTATCAACTCACCCGTCCAGTGGAGCGCAGACAGAGCGGCAGACCTCTCGCTGACTTCCTGGTTCCCTCTAGTGACGGCTTTTACAATGACGTCATCAGTAAAAGCCGGTCCGGCCACTAGAGGGAACCGAGAAGTAAGGACGAGGTCTGCCGCTCTGTCTGCGCTCCACTGGACATGTGAGTTGACTTGACACTTATGCAGGGGTGAGCGAGGAGGCACGGGGGACGGAGGAGGCCATGGGGGTGAGCGACACCTACCTACCTACCTACCTACCTACCTACCTACCTACCTACCTACCTACCACTTTACCTACCTACCTGCCACTATACCTACCTAAAGGCCCCCTATACGTACCTACCTACCGGGCACTATACCTACCTACAGGCCCCTATACCTACCTAAAGGCCCCCTATACTACCTACCTACCACTATACCTACCTACCTACAGGCCCCTATACCTACCTAAAGGCCCCCTATATGTACCTACCTACCTAAAGGCCCCTATACTTACTTACCTACCTACCTACCTACCTAAAGGTCCCTATACCTACCTACAGGCCTCTATACCTACCTACCTACTTAAAGGCCCCCTATACGTGCCTACCTACCTAAAGGCCCCTATACCTACCTACCTACCTAAAGGCCCCTATACCTACCTACCTACATACCTACCTATACTTAAGGCCCTATACCCTGCTACATATACTGAAGGTCCTTTTAACTACCTACCTACCTACAGGACACTATACCTACCTACCGGCCACTATACTTACCTACCTACCTACAGGCCACTATACCTACCTAAAGGCCCCCTATACGTACCTACCTACCTAAAGGCCCCTATACCTACCTACCTAAAGGCCCCTATACCTACCTACCTACCTACATACCTACCTATACTTAAGGCCTTATACCCTGCTACCTATACTGAAGGTCCCTTTAACTACCTACCTACCTACAGGACACTATACCTACCTACCTACCGGCCACTATACCTACCTACCTACCTACAGGCCACTATACCTACCTAAAGGCCCCCTATACGTACCTACCTACCTACCTACCTAAAGGCCCCTATACCTACCTACCTACCTAAAGGCCCCTATACTTACTTACCTACCTACCTACCTACCTAAAGGCCTCTATACCTACCTACCTACTTAAAGGCCCCCTATACGTGCCTACCTACCTAAAGGCCCCTATACCTACCTACCTAAAGGCCCCTATACCTACCTACCTACATACCTACCTATACTTAAGGCCCTATACCCTGCTACATATACTGAAGGTCCCTTTACCTACCTAAAGGCCCCTATACCTACCTACATACCTACCTATACTTAAGGCCTCTATATACCCTGCTACCTATACTGAAGGCCCATATACCCTGCTACCTATACTGAAGGCCCCTATACCCTGCTACCTATACTGAAGGCCTATATACCCTGCTACCTATACTGAAGGCCTATATACCCTGCTACCTATACTGAAGGCCCATATACCCTGCTACCTATACTGAAGGCCCATATACCCTGCTACCTATACTGAAGGCCCATATACCCTGCTACCTATACTGAAGGCCCATATACCCTGCTACCTATACTGAAGGCCCATATACCCTGCTACCTATACTGAAGGCCCATATACCCTGCTACCTATACTGAAGGCACATATACCTTGCTACCTATACTGAAGGCCTATATACCCTGCTACCTATACTGAAGGCACATATACCCTGCTATCTATACTGAAGGCCCCTATACCCTGCTACCTATACTGAAGGCCCATATACCCTGCTACCTATACTGAAGGCCCATATACCCTGCTACCTATACTGAAGGCACATATACCCTGCTACCTATACTGAAGGCCTATATACCCTGCTACCTATACTGAAGGCCCATATACCTTTCTACCTATACTGAAGGCCCATATACCTTGCTACCTATACTGAAAGCTACCAATATTGAAGGCACCCATACCTAGCTAGCTATACTGAAGGCACCTTTACCTCGCTACCTATACTGCGGGCAACTATACCACGGATCGCACAATTCGTATGTGCAGGATTCGTTAGATTCGGGATTCGAAAGGTTCGAGATATTCGAGAACCTTTTTAGATTCGGATCCGGATTCGGATTCGAAGAAATTGTGGATTCGTCCCATCCCTAATTATTGCCATAGTCTTAAAGAATTCCTGTACTGAATTCAAAGCCTCGTGACCAGTGGGAAGACTGTAGGCCCAGGACTGTGAGTCTCCAGATAATAACATCTTTATAAAAGTAACTCTGACTTTCTGAACCTGAACAGGCAGGCCGTAATTCAAAATAGGAAAGGCAACGATTTCTAAAGTTCTGGAAATCAGACCTATGCCCTGAAAACCTTTCAGGAAGAGGTATCTGGGGTTCCATAACAAAAAGGGGTTTACACTAGTGCATTAGGCGGTTGTAACATGCGCACATTTTCAGACAGCTGGTCTATCAGTGTCTGATGGGTGATCACCGTGTTGGTTAAACTGTTTAAAGCCGTAGTCAGGAGTTCAACCTGACTACACAGTGTCTCCATAGACATTTTGGTCTGCTGTTCTGTAACGATTGGTGTCAGCAAAGGCAGAATCTGATTATTAGGTGATCTGCAGTATCACCTATAATGCAGCTATATACCTGATTATACGGTGATCTGCAGAATCACCAATAATGCTGACATATCAGAAGGCTGCCGTGACAACAAATACAGAAGGTGTAACAGGTGTAGCCACACACAAGAGATGTATAATGAATAATGCTTGGTGTAACAGTAGTACTGATAGCTAGCAATTGCCTCACCAGAGGAGCTGGTGAGTGTATCAGTATAGAAGTCCTCACCAGAGGAGCTGGTAGGTACTGTCTGTATGATGGCTTTCTCCAGAGGAGCTGGAGGATGTTATTAGTACAGTAGCCCTTACCAGAGGAGCTGGAGAGCACTAATAACATAGAAGCCTATTACCAGAGGAGCTGATGGATAGTAACAATACTGTAGTCCTCACTAGAGGAGCTGGTGGGTACTATCAATAAAGAACCTCACCAGTGACAAGGGCTCACTGGTGAGTAGAGTAGTCAGACAGATCGGTTTGGCAACAGACAGGAAGATACAGTACAAAGTCACCAGGAAAGAAGATGAAGGTAATTCAGGCAGAGTTAGCAACAGGATCAGATGGACTAAAGTACAGAGACGTTAAGCTGAAGGGAAGTCAGAAGAGAGCCAGAGTCATACACAAAATATCAAGTAATATAACAATAGTAATGATAATCCTAGTCTGTGTGAAATCCCCGGTTTCCTCCCGGATCAAAGCACACCGGATCTGTCTAAGGGTCTGAGTGCCAACACGAAGCATTCGCAGCAGCAGACAAAGAAGGACTGAATCCTCCTGGCTTAAGAGCTCACAGCACGCCCCCCTGCGTCTGGCCAATCAGCGGCAGCGAGCGCATGACGTGACGTCAGCCGACCCGTAGGTCAGCTGAGCCGCCTCCTTGTCGCATAAAGTCCGTGGCGGTGCACGCGCGCACGCGTAACAACAACCCTATAGGCAGCTGACAAACCCGTCCTCGGCGTGCCAGACGCCGGAGGCACGGGTGATATACTGGCTAATGGAGCAGAGGCAGCCGCGGAGGACACCAGGCTACCCGCAGCTGCCTCCCACATGCCCCCCTCAGTCACGCTGGGCAGCAGAATGGAGGCAGCTGTGGAGGACGCTAGACAGATCCCATCCGCTATCCAGGTGCCTCAAGTCTCAGAAGTCTTGATCGGCAGATTCTGCAAACAAAAGGGATGACACCAGTGGTAGTGGAATAGGTATGTTGATCCGGCGGTTGTGGAATTTCTTTACCAAGGGTTTTCTCAAGGGTTTGGTATTCCTAGTGATTGCCCATCCGCTGGAATTCCTTCAAAGCAGAACTTGAATTAGTAGAAGAGAAGCTGAAGAAGGAAGTTTCCCTTGGTCGTATGGCGGGTCCTTTTCCGGAAGTCCCATTGCAGGGTCTTATTATTTCCCCATTGGGTCTGGTGCCAAAAAAGGAACATGGAAAATTCCGATTAATTTATCATATTTCCTACCCGAAGGGTGGTTCAGTTAATGATTTTATTGATTCCGGACTTTGTCCAGTTAGTTACACATCGTTTGATGCTGCCATTTCCTGGGTTAGGCGTTTTGGGTAAGGAGCATTGCTGGCAAAGTCTGACATTGAGTCAGCTTTTCGTCTTCTGCCGGTTTATCCAGATAGTTTTAGGTTGCTAGGGTGTTTCTGGAATGGTGATTTCTACGTCGACAAGTGTCTACCCATGGGTTGTGCGATTTCATGCTCATACTTTGAGACGTTTAGCACTTTCCTCGAATGGGTGGTCAGGGAGGTGTCGGTTTATGTGTCTATTATCCACTACCTGGACGATTTCCTGTGCATTGGCCCTCCTGGTTCAGGCATCTGTGAAGCTTTGTTATTGACATTACTGCAGGTAACTACGAAGTTTGGAGTTCCCCTAGCACCTGAAAAGACAGAGGGTCCATGTTCGCAAATTCAGTTTCTGGGTACACTCATTGATACATCAAACATGAAGTGTAGATTGCCAGAGGATAAGTTGTCCGATTTGCTTGAGACTGTTACTGGAGTGGCAAAGCTTCGGAAGATCCAATTGAGGCAGCTCCAGTCACTTTTGGGTAAGTTGAACTTTGCATGTCGGATCCTGCCAATGGGGTGAAGTTTTTGGAGGTGTCTTGCAGCGGCGACAGCGGGTGTTAAGCAGCCACATCACCACTAGCGCCTGACTTTGGATTTGCTAGAGGACTTGTTGGTCTACTGGATTATAACGGAAGATCCATGTTGATGTCTGACAGTGTTGACAGCTTTGATCTAGAGCTTTTTACAGACGCCGCCGGCTAGGTGGGGTTTGGGGCCTACTTCGACAGGCAATGGAGCACAGAAAAGTGGCCTGATAGTTGGATACAGGCATGTTTTACTAGCAATCTTATGTTACTAGAACTGTTCCTGGTTGTAGTAGCAATGGGGATTTGGGGTCAGGAACTCAGTAATCGCAGGATTCGCTTCAATTCCGACAATGCAGGAGTCCTTTGTGCCATTAACACAATTTCTGCTTCTTCCCCTCCAGTGGTTCGCCTCCCGAGGTATTTGGTGCCTTCCTGTTTGCGCTTTAATGTTTATATTTTTGCTATGCACCTTCCAGGTGTGGTTAACGAGGTCGCTGATTCTTTGTCTCGGTTTCAGTTCGACAGGTTCTGCAAGTTGGCTCCGGAGGCAGAACCAGCAGGGATCCCGTGCTCCGATCGACTGTGGAGGATTCCGTTCAGGTCATTTCCAGACTAATTGCCAGGTCACTGGTGGATTCTACACTTACAGCTTATGTGGCACTTTGGCGACAGTGGGAGGAACTGGTGAATCAGGTGGGTTCACTCCAATTAAGTCAGGATGTCCGGATCGCCACGCAACTTAAATCCAAACGCTAAGTCGGCAAGCATCCTTTGCATGAAACCCCCTCAGTAAACTTGCTGCCAATAAAATATAGAAGCAAAGTCTCGCATAAAGTGTACAGTACCTCTCCGTGGCCTCCGCTTGTCCCCCGCTAACTTCTGGGATTCCGTCTCTGCATACACGCGCACCCCACGTGGTTTCCTGTGTCTGATGTCACATGCACACCCCACGTGGTTTCCTGTGTCTGATGTCACACGCGCACCCCACGTGGTTTCCTGTGTCTGATGTCACACGCGCACCCCACGTGGTTTCCTGTGTCTGATGTCACACGCGCACCCCACGTGGTTTCCTGTGTCTGATGTCACATGCGCACCCCACGTGGTTTCCTGTGTCTGATGTCACATGCAAGCCCCACGTGGTTTCCTGTGTCTGATGTCACACGCGCGCCCCACGTGGTTTCCTGTGTCTGATGTCACACGCGCGCCCCATGTGGTTTCCTGTGTCTGATGTCACATGCAAGCCCCACGTGGTTTCCTGTGTATGATGTCACACGCGCGCCCCATGTGGTTTCCTGTGTCTGATGTCACACGCGCGCCCCATGTGGTTTCCTGTGTCTGATGTCACACGCGCACCCCACGTGGTTTCCTGTGTCTGATGTCACATGCACACCCCACGTGGTTTCCTGTGTCTGATGTCACACGCGCGCCCCATGTGGTTTCCTGTGTCTGATGTCACACGCGCACCCCACGTGGTTTCCTGTGTCTGATGTCACACGCGCGCCCCATGTGGTTTCCTGTGTCTGATGTCACACGCGCACCCCACGTGGTTTCCTGTGTCTGATGTCACACGCGCGCCCCATGTGGTTTCCTGTGTCTGATGTCACGCGCGCACCCCACGTGGTTTCCTGTGTCTGATGTCACGCGCACCCCACGTGGTTTCCTGTGTCTGATGTCACACGCGCACCCCACGTGGTTTCCTGTGTCTGATGTCACACGCGCGCCCCATGTGGTTTCCTGTGTCTGATGTCACACGCGCACCCCACGTGGTTTCCTGTGTCTGATGTCACACGCGCACCCCACGTGGTTTCCTGTGTCTGATGTCACACGCGCGCCCCATGTGGTTTCCTGTGTCTGATGTCACGCGCGCACCCCACGTGGTTTCCTGTGTCTGATGTCACACGCGCACCCCACGTGGTTTCCTGTGTCTGATGTCACACGCGCACCCCACGTGGTTTCCTGTGTCTGATGTCACACGCGCGCCCCATGTGGTTTCCTGTGTCTGATGTCACACGCGCACCCCACGTGGTTTCCTGTGTCTGATGTCACACGCGCACCCCACGTGGTTTCCTGTGTCTGATGTCACACGCGCACCCCACGTGGTTTCCTGTGTCTGATGTCACACGCGCACCCCACGTGGTTTCCTGTGTCTGATGTCACACGCGCACCCCATGTGGTTTCCTGTGTCTGATGTCACGCGCGCACCCCACGTGGTTTCCTGTGTCTGATGTCACGCGCACACCCCACGTGGTTTCCTGTGTCTGATGTCACGCGCGCACCCCACGTGGTTTCCTGTGTCTGATGTCACACGCGCACCCCATGTGGTTTCCTGTGTCTGATGTCACACGCGCACCCCACGTGGTTTCCTGTGTCTGATGTCACATGCACACCGCACGTGGTTTCCTGTGTCTGATGTCACACGCGCACCCCACGTGGTTTCCTGTGTCTGATGTCACACGCGCACCCCACGTGGTTTCCTGTGTCTGATGTCACACGCGCACCCCACGTGGTTTCCTGTGTCTGATGTCACACGCGCACCCCACGTGGTTTCCTGTGTCTGATGTCACATGCACACCGCACGTGGTTTCCTGTGTCTGATGTCACACGCGCACCCCACGTGGTTTCCTGTGTCTGATGTCACACGCGCACCCCACGTGGTTTCCTGTGTCTGATGTCACACGCGCACCCCACGTGGTTTCCTGTGTCTGATGTCACACGCGCACCCCACGTGGTTTCCTGTGTCTGATGTCACACGCGCGCCCCATGTGGTTTCCTGTGTCTGATGTCACACGCGCACCCCACGTGGTTTCCTGTGTCTGATGTCACACGCGCACCCCACGTGGTTTCCTGTGTCTGATGTCACATGCAAGCCCCACGTGGTTTCCTGTGTCTGATGTCACATGCAAGCCCCACGTGGTTTCCTGTGTCTGATGTCACATGCACACCCCACGTGGTTTCCTGTGTCTGATGTCACATGCAAGCCCCACGTGGTTTCCTGTGTCTGATGTCACACGCGCGCCCCACGTGGTTTCCTGTGTCTGATGTCATATGCAAGCCCCATGTGGTTTCCTGTGTCTGATGTCACATGCAAGCCCTACGTGGTTTCCTGTGTCTGACGTCACATGCCCACCCCACGTGGTTTCCTGTGTCTGACGTCACATGCACACCCCACGTGGTTTCCTGTGTCTGATGTCACATGCACACCCCACGTGGTTTCCTGTGTCTGATGTCACATGCAAGCCCCATGTGGTTTCCTGTGTCTGATGTCACACGCGCACCCCACGTGGTTTCCTGTGTCTGACGTCACATGCACACCCCACGTGGTTTCCTGTGTCTGATGTCACATGCACACCCCACGTGGTTTCCTGTGTCTGATGTCACATGCACACCCCACGTGGTTTCCAGTGTCTGATGTCACATGCACACCCCACGTGGTTTCCTGTGTCTGACGTCACATGCACACCCCACGTGGTTTCCTGTGTCTGATGTCACATGCACACCCCACGTGGTTTCCTGTGTCTGACGTCACATGCACACCCCACGTAGTTTCCTGTGTCTGATGTCACATGCACACCCCACGTGGTTTCCTGTGTCTGACGTCACATGCACACCCCACGTGGTTTCCTGTGTCTGACGTCACATGCCCACCCCACGTGGTTTCCTGTGTCTGACGTCACATGCACGCCCCACATAGTTTCCTGTGTCTGACGTCACATGCCCACCCCACGTGGTTTCCTGTGTCTGACGTCACATGCACGCCCCACGTGGTTTCCTGTGTCTGACGTCACACGCACACCCCACGTGGTTTCCTGTGTGTGATGTCACACGCACACCCCACGTGGTTTCCTGTGTCTGATGTCACACGCGCACCCCACGTGGTTTCCTGTGTCTGATGTCACACGTGCACCCCACGTGGTTTCCTGTGTCTGACGTCACATACCCACCCCACGTGGTTTCCTGTGTCTGATGTCACATGCACACCCCACGTGGTTTCCTGTGTCTGATGTCATATGCAAGCCCCACGTGGTTTCCTGTGTCTGATGTCACATGCGCGCCCCACAAGGTTTCCTGTGTATGATGTCACACGCACACCCCACGTGGTTTGCTGTGTGTGATGTCACATGCACACCCCACGTGGTTTCCTGTGTCTGATGTCACACGCACACCCCACGTGGTTTCCTGTGTCTGATGTCACACGCACACTCCACGTGGTTTCCTGTGTCTGATGTCACGCGCACACCCCACGTGGTTTCCTGTGTCTGATGTCACACGCACACCCCACGTGGTTTCCTGTGTCTGATGTCACACGCACACCCCACGTGGTTTCCTGTGTCTGATGTCACACGCACACCCCACGTGGTTTCCTGTGTCCGAGGTCACACGTGCACCCCACGTGGTTTCCTGTGTCTGACATCACACACCTGGCACCCCACGTGGTTTCCTGTGTCTGAGGTCACACGCGCACCCTTACTGGGAAACCACATGGGGTGTGTGTGTATGTAGAGACAGAATCCCGGAAAGCCAGCGGGGGACAAGCGGAGGCTGCGGAGCGGTAATGTACACTTACATGGGGCACCAGGGGGGCATTATTCGTCGTGCTTGTTGATTGTTGGGAAATTGCATGCCGTTACCACTGCGCACCCGAGCGAGCAACATCTTTCAGCATGCACGATCGAGAACACGACCAATTTTCATTCCGAAATTGGTCGCATTGTCGGTTGAGCATGCACTTGGCGGCACCTATTTTCATCCAATTCGATTATAATAATCAAATTGAATGGTCGATCAGCCATCAAGGAGTACCAAAGACCCACCAGGATGAATGACTTCAAATGGGGGCAGTACAGGAGTGGCGGGACGGACTGAGGACTGGGAAAACTCTATGATTTCCAGAGCCTTCCGTATGCTTAGCTACCTGTATACCAAGCCCGAATCTCCTCACTGCAGGTTCCCCCAAACGCTTTGGTTGATAATTCTATGTGCTGCTTCAATAGTTTGGGCTAGATTCAGTAAATGGTGCTAACCCAGTTAGCACACCTAGGGCCTGATTCACAAAGTGGTGATAACTCAGTTATCACGCCTAAAAGACTTTAGGCGTGATAACCTTTGCACCAGCAAAGTTATCACCGCTTTGTGCTCTAACTCGCGCGCAAAGTCCCATAGGGGACTTCGCGCACGCGGGAGTTCGCGCGAATTCCTTCAGTTCACGCCTAAACTAGGTTTAGGCGTGATAAAGGGCTTTTCACAGGCGTGCAAAGTGTTTGCACCGCTTTGTGAATCAGGCCCCTATAGGCTTTGGGCGTGCTAACTAGGGTGCTAAGTAGTTAGCACATACAAACTACTTAGCACCGTAGTTAGCACATGCAAACTACTTAGCACCGTAGTTAGAACATGCAAACTACTACTTAGCACCATGCTAACTAAGGTGCTAATGGTTAGATACCCCTGGTCTTGCTAATTATGATCTTGTAAAAGATAGAATATTTGGAAATTTAAATTCAATCTGAGCTCTATATGTTATGTGACGATCATTATATTGTTGTTAACAATACCTCTCATCTTCCACAGTGATAATTGATGCTGAAGCTACTATTGGAAAAGTTAGGAGGCGCACTGCTACACTGCATATTCTGTCATATGTTCCTTTTCTTTGTTGAATAAACACTGATTTTTTTAAAAAAAACTAGGGTGCTAAGTAGTTTACATGTGCTAACTACGGTGCTAAGTAGTTTACGGGCTTGATTCACAAACCGGTGCTAACCTACTTAGCACGTCTAAAGCCTTTAGACGTGCTAACCAGGGTGCTAAGTAGGTTAGCATCAGATCTCTCAATCAGATTGTGCGCTAATTTTGTGCACGTAAAGTTTTATGCGCGCAAAGTCTTATGCGCTCTAAGTCCCGTAGGCTTTAATGGGCACTTCGCGCGGAGCGCCCTGCGCTCTGTGCAGTGCGCGTAAAGTTTTACGCCCGAAAAGCTCGTTTAGAGGGGCTAAGGGGGTTTTCACAGTTAGCACCGCTTTGTGAATCAAGCCCTACATGTGCTAACTACGGTGATAAGTAGTTTGCATGTGCTAACTACGGTGCTAAGTAGTTTACATGTGCTAACTACGGTGCTAAGTAGTTTACATGTGCTAACTACGGTGCTAAGTAGTTTACATGTGCTAACTACGGTGCTAAGTAGTTTACATGTGCTAACTACGGTGCTAAGTAGTTTACATGTGCTAACTACGGTGCTAAGTAGTTTACATGTGCTAACTACAGTGCTAAGTAGTTTGCATGTGTTAACTACGGTGCCAAGTAGTTTACATGTGCTAACTACGGTGCTAAGTAGTTTACATGTGCTAACTACGGTGCTAAGTAGTTTGCATGTGTTAACTACGGTGCTAAGTAGTTTACATGTGCTAACTACGGTGCTAAGTAGTTTGCATGAGTTAACTACTTAGCACGTGCAAAGCATGTTAGCACATGCAAAGGGGCTTTTCACTGGCGTGCTAACACTTAGCACCCTTTTCTGAATCAAGCCCTTTGTGTTATATCAGAGAAGGTGCAAGTGTCCCTTTAAAGATAAACTAAAGCGAGGCTGCCATATTTATTTCCTGTTAAACAATACCAGTTGCCTGGCAGCCCTGCTGATCTCTTTGGCTGCAGCAGTGTGTGAATCACACACCTGAAACAAGCATGCAGCTAATCCAGTCTGACTTCAGTAAGAGCACCTGATCTACATGCTTGTTCAGGGGCTGTGGCTAAAAGCATTAGAGGCAGAGGATCAGGACAGCCAGGTAGCCTTTATAACCCTTTTGCTCTAGGTTCCCTTTAAAGCAACTACATTAAAAATCTATACATTTGACCTACAGAAGTGTTCATTATGCCCAACAAAAATCTATAAACCGTATATCTAAAGCTTAGCAGATATAAGGTGCTGCAGTAGATTTCATTGTAACATAGACAAGGAAAAACTAAGGTAAATTATTATATTACTAACTTACAGCACACATTAATGTGCATAACCCCCCCCCCGCTCAGGGAGAGATTATAATACACAAGTCAGCAGAAGAAGGGTTAAGCAAAGGAATATTCTTCCCCTTTATAGTTGTCATGACAATTTTCCAGTGGAATTTCATCCGGGTTAATGAACACTAGTGTACAATCAGCTGGATAAATTGCCATCAGCGTTATTATTGATTAACCAGTTTAAGATGTGATAATTAGTCTCATTTGTAATCGTTACGCTCTTATTGGGAGAAATATGAAATTAAGCTGATAGCTTGACCTTCAGCAATCAATTCTAATGGCGGAAGCGGGAAATACCAATACGCCATTGATCCCTGACCCCGAAAAGATATGTTTGTGGGAGAAGCCGGAAGAATTGGAAACGTGCCGGATGCTGCGAGGAGGCCCAGAGTTTAGGGCTCAACATGGAACTCCTCTGCTGACGAGACAACAGGGCCTGTTTAACCACTTCACCACTGAGGGGTTTTACCCCTTGAGTAACGGAGCAATTTTCACCGTTCAGACCTCCTTCCATTCATTCGTCTATAACTTTATTATTACTTATCACAATGAAATGAACTATATCTTGTTTTTTTCGCCACCAATTATGCTTTCTTTAGGTGATCCATTATGCCAAGAATTATTTTATTCTAAATGTGTTTTAATGGGAAAATAGGAAAAAATGTGGGAAAAATTTATTATTTTTCAGTTTTCGGCCTTTATAGTTTTTAAATAATGCATGCTACTGTAATTACAACCCATGAAATGTATTTGCCCTTTTGTCCCGGTTATAAAACCGTTTAAATTATGTCCCTATCACAATGTTTGGCGCCAATATTTTAATTGGAAACAAAGGTGCATTTTTTTCAGTTTTGCGTCCATCCCTAATTACAAGTCCATAGTTTATAAAGTAACAGTGTTATACCCTCTTGACATAAATATTTAAAAAATTCAGTCCCTAAGGTAACTATTTATGTATTTTTTTTAATTGTATTTTTTTTTTTTGTTAATTACAAAAAAAAATGGGGAGTGTGGGAGGTAATGAGTTAATTTTTAATGTATAACTAATGTATTTGTATATGAAAAATGCTTTAGGGTGTAGTTTTACTATTTGGCCACAAGATGGCCACAGTGAGTTTTTTATGCGACCTGCAAGCGTACAGGAAGTACGCTTGAAGGAAGTTCAGGGAGGCTGGGCAACTTTTTTTTTCACAATCATCGCGCTGCTTCTCGTAGAAGCAGCTGATCATTGCAGGGGGCAGAGATCAACGAACGGGAAAATATTTTCCCGTTCATTGATCTCCGGGCGAGCGGGCGGCGGCGTGCACGAGTGCACGAGCGAGCGGGAGCGGCGTCAGGTACGGATTTCTCCGTCCCTTGGTGGTAACAGGGTGGAAAAAGGGATGGAGAAATCCGTACCGCTGGGGGTAAAGTGGTTAATTATAAAACAATCCACTTTTTCGTTCATGACTTTGTGTCATCTGGTCACGTGTATGCACACATTAGACACCACAGTTCTGGATGCACACAAACAACTTCCCTTCCAGACATGAACGTTAGAGAACATGCACGATCCGAATACGCTGTTATTCTTGTTCAGCTCTGACAACAGGACACACACTGCTTTGATTTCTGCAGCTTTGGGTTAGTACCTCTGCCAGTATGTATTCTAGTTGTACAGACTAACCAGCAAGCTCATGGTGACCCAGAACTCATTGGAGTGTGTAAGGGACTACAATGGTCCTAAAAGCCCCCTTACTAAGATGTTAAGAAAAACAAAAGTTTGCTTTCCTAAAACAGAAAGAATTTGCGCTACTTCACAGAGCCAAATTAATCCATGCCATGCACTGATGAGGAGCAAACAATCCGAAACAGTCTGTATGCATGTTGGATTATTATGGCTCTGTACAATTTAACAAGCTGACACATCATTGCATTCCAGCGGTTCTGGAGGTGTGTTTAGCTTCTAAGGGTAGAATGGTTAATTTGCATATATTCAGCAGTGATGCACTGGGAGACATCTCAAGCTCACTCCAACCTGAATTATCGCAAATTCTTTCTGTTTTAGGAAAGCAAACTCTTGTATTCTAGTTGATTCCTCTGTTGTGACCTGGCTAGCTTATTGACCCTGCTTGACCTCAGCCTGCCTCAACCTTTTGGCTAGTGTTACTGACCTTGTACATTTACCGCCTGCCCCAATAATTGGCCTGACCTCTGACTTTCTTCATCTACCACCTGTCTTGACATTGGTTATTTCTCTGAATGTGCTATCTCAGGACACCAACCTGCTCTACCTGTCTGACCAACCTACTCTACCGGGGGCAAGCTGTGGGGTAGGTACACAATGGTCAGAGGGATCTGCCTGTCACCTCCTGCAGCCAGTCATGTGATCATGTCATGTGATCAGGGATAATAAACTGTAGAAGGGCTGAGCTGTGGGGTAGGTACACAATGGACAGAGGGCTCTTCCTGTCACCTCCTGCAGCCAGTCATGTGATCATGTCATGTGATCAGGGATAATAGACTGTAGTGGGGCTGAGCTGTGGCGTAGGTACACAATGGTCAGAGGGATCTGCCTGTCACCTCCTGCAGCCAGTCATGTGATCATCAAAAATCTATTAACCCTTCGCACACTCACATGCAAATGTTCAAACAAATGCATTCACAGATTCACTCATCCAGGCACAACTGTTATCCACAGTTAGGACACCTATGTTTACCTGGGTACTTCTGCGCAGTATAGGTGACTAAGCATAAGAATGCATTCTTCTGTGAACTAAAACCCTGGCTTTTAATTTAGCTGTAGGGATAACAGTTGTGCCTGGATGAGTGAATCTGTGAATGCATTTGTTTGAACATTTGCATGTGAGTGTGCGAAGGGTTAATAGATTTTTGCTGTTTTCTAGCCACACCCCCTTCAGCACCTCCCTTTCCCTAATAATTTATTTAATGTCCTAACTAGAGGCGATGTGCCTGGATATATGTATTTCCAGTCATGTGATCATGTCATGTGATCAGGGATAATAGACTGTAGTGGGGCTGAGCTGTGGGGTAGGTACACAATGGACAGAAGGCTCTTCCTGTCACCTCCTGCAGCCAGTCATGTGATCATGTCATGTGATCAGGGATAATAGACTGTAGCAGGGCTGAGCTGTGGGGTAGGTACACAATGGACAGAGGGATCTTCCTGTCACCTCCTGCAGCCAGTCATGTGATCATGTCATGTGATCAGGGATAATAGACTGTAGTGGGGCTGAGCTGTGGGATAGGTACACAATGGACAGAGGGATCTTCCTGTCACCTCCTGCAGCCAGTCATGTGATCATGTCATGTGATCAGGGATAATAGACTGTAGCGGGGCTGAGCTGTGGCGTAGGTACACAATGGTCAGAGGGATCTTCCTGTCACCTCCTGCAGCCAGTCATGTGATCATGTCATGTGATCAGGGATAATAGACTGTAGCAGGGCTGAGCTGTGGCGTAGGTACACAATGGTCAGAGGGATCTTCCTGTCACCTCCTGCAGCCAGTCATGTGATCATGTCATGTGATCAGGGATAATAGACTGTAGCGGGGCTGAGCTGTGGGGTAGGCACACAATGGACAGAAGGCTCTTCCTGTCACCTCCTGCAGCCAGTCATGTGATCATGTCATGTGATCAGGGATAATAGACTGTAGTGGGGCTGAGCTGTGGCGTAGGTACACAATGGTCAGAGGGATCTGCCTGTCACCTCCTGCAGCCAGTCATGTGATCATGTCATGTGATCAGGGATAATAGACTGTAGCGGGGCTGAGCTGTGGCGTAGGTACACAATGGTCAGAGGGATCTTCCTGTCACCTCCTGTAGCCAGTCATGTGATCATGTCATGTGATCAGGGATAATAGACTGTAGCGGGGCTGAGCTGTGGGGTAGGCACACAATGGACAGAAGGCTCTTCCTGTCACCTCCTGCAGCCAGTCATGTGATCATGTCATGTGATCAGGGATAATAGACTGTAGTTGGGCTGAGCTGTGGCGTAGGTACACAATGGTCAGAGGGATCTGCCTGTCACCTCCTGCAGCCAGTCATGTGATCATGTCATGTGATCAGGGATAATAGACTGTAGCGGGGCTGAGCTGTGGCGTAGGTACACAATGGTCAGAGGGATCTTCCTGTCACCTCCTGTAGCCAGTCATGTGATCATGTCATGTGATCAGGGATAATAGACTGTAGCGGGGCTGAGCTGTGGCGTAGGTACACAATGGTCAGAGGGATCTTCCTGTCACCTCCTGCAGCCAGTCATGTGATCATGTCATGTGATCAGGGATAATAGACTGTAGCGGGGCTGAGCTGTGGCGTAGGTACACAATGGTCAGAGGGATCTTCCTGTCACCTCCTGCAGCCAGTCATGTGATCATGTCATGTGATCAGGGATAATAGACTGTAGCGGGGCTGAGCTGTGGCGTAGGTACACAATAGTCAGAGGGATCTTCCTCTCACCTCCTGCAGCCAGTCATGTGATCATGTCATGTGATCAGGGATAATAGACTGTAGCGGGGCTGAGCTGTGGCGTAGGTACACAATGGTCAGAGGGATCTTCCTGTCACCTCCTGCAGCCAGTCATGTGATCATGTCATGTGATCAGGGATAATAGACTGTAGTGGGGCGAGCTGTGGGGTAGGTACACAATAGACAGAAGGCTCTTCCTATCACCTCCTGCAGCCAGTCATGTGATCATGTCATGTGATCAGGGATAATAGACTGTAGCGGGGCTGAGCTGTGGGGTAGGTACACAATGGTCAGAGGGATCTTCCTGTCACCTCCTGCAGCCAGTCATGTGATCATGTCATGTGATCAGGGATAATAAACTGTAGAAGGGCTGAGCTGTGGGGTAGGTACACAATGGTCAGAGGGATCTTCCTGTCACCTCCTGCAGCCAGTCATGTGATCATGTCATGTGATCAGCGATAATAGACTGTAGCGGGGCTGAGCTGTGGGGTAGGTACACAATGGTCAGAGGGATCTTCCTGTCACCTCCTGCAGCCAGTCATGTGATCATGTCATGTGATCAGGGATAATAGACTGTAGTGGGGCTGAGCTGTGGCGTAGGTACACAATGGACAGAAGGCTCTTCCTGTCACCTCCTGCAGCCAGTCATGCGATCATGTCATGTGATCAGGGATAATAGACTGTAGTGGGGCTGAGCTGTGGGGTAGGTACACAATGGTCAGAGGGATCTTCCTGTCACCTCCTGCAGCCAGTCATGTGATCATGTCATGTGATCAGGGATAATAGACTGTACCGGGGGTGAGCTGTGGCGTAGGCACACAATGGACAGAAGGCTCTTCCTGTCACCTCCTGCAGCCAGTCATGTGATCATGTCATGTGATCAGGGATAATAGACTGTAGCAGGGCTGAGCTGTGGGGTAGGTACACAATGGACAGAGGAATCTTCCTGTCACCTCCTGCAGCCAGTCATGTGATCATGTCATGTGATCAGGGATAATAGACTGTAGCAGGGCTGAGCTGTGGCGTAGGTACACAATGGTCAGAGGGATCTTCCTGTCACCTCCTGCAGCCAGTCATGTGATCATGTCATGTGATCAGGGATAATAGACTGTAGCGGGGCTGAGCTGTGGGGTAGGCACACAATGGACAGAAGGCTCTTCCTGTCACCTCCTGCAGCCAGTCATGTGATCATGTCATGTGATCAGGGATAATAGACTGTAGTGGGGCTGAGCTGTGGGGTAGGTACACAATGGACAGAGGGATCTTCCTTTCACCTCCTGCAGCCAGTCATGTGATCATGTCATGTGATCAGGGATAATAGACTGTAGTGGGGCTGAGCTGTGGGGTAGGTACACAATGGACAGAAGGCTCTTCCTGTCACCTCCTGCAGCCAGTCATGTGATCATGTCATGTGATCAGGGATAATAGACTGTAGCGGGGCTGAGCTGTGGCGTAGGTACACAATGGTCAGAAGGCTCTTCCTGTCACCTCCTGCAGCCAGTCATGTGATCATGTCATGTGATCAGGGATAATAGACTGTAGCGGGGCTGAGCTGTGGGGTAGGCACACAATGGACAGAAGGCTCTTCCTGTCACCTCCTGCAGCCAGTCATGTGATCATGTCATGTGATCAGGGATAATAGACTGTAGTGGGGCTGAGCTGTGGGGTAGGTACACAATGGACAGAGGGATCTTCCTGTCACCTCCTGCAGCCAGTCATGTGATCATGTCATGTGATCAGGGATAATAGACTGTAGCGGGGCTGAGCTGTGGGGTAGGCACACAATGGACAGAAGGCTCTTCCTGTCACCTCCTGCAGCCAGTCATGTGATCATGTCATGTGATCAGGGATAATAGACTGTAGTGGGGCTGAGCTGTGGGGTAGGTACACAATGGACAGAGGGATCTTCCTTTCACCTCCTGCAGCCAGTCATGTGATCATGTCATGTGATCAGGGATAATAGACTGTAGTGGGGCTGAGCTGTGGGGTAGGTACACAATGGACAGAAGGCTCTTCCTGTCACCTCCTGCAGCCAGTCATGTGATCATGTCATGTGATCAGGGATAATAGACTGTAGCGGGGCTGAGCTGTGGCGTAGGTACACAATGGTCAGAAGGCTCTTCCTGTCACCTCCTGCAGCCAGTCATGTGATCATGTCATGTGATCAGGGATAATAGACTGTAGCGGGGCTGAGCTGTGGGGTAGGCACACAATGGACAGAAGGCTCTTCCTGTCACCTCCTGCAGCCAGTCATGTGATCATGTCATGTGATCAGGGATAATAGACTGTAGCGGGGCTGAGCTGTGGCGTAGGTACACAATGGTCAGAGGGATCTTCCTGTCACCTCCTGCAGCCAGTCATGTGATCATGCCATGTGATCAGGGATAATAGACTGTAGCAGGGCTGAGCTGTGGGGTAGGTACACAATGGACAGAGGGATCTTCCTGTCACCTCCTGCAGCCAGTCATGTGATCATGTCATGTGATCAGGGATAATAGACTGTAGCGGGGCTGAGCTGTGGCGTAGGTACACAATGGTCAGAGGGATCTTCCTGTCACCTCCTGCAGCCAGTCATGTGATCAGGGATAATAGACTGTAGCGGGGCTGAGCTGTGGGGTAGGTACACAATGGTCAGAAGGCTCTTCCTGTCCCCTCCTGCAGCCAGTCATGTGATCATGTCATGTGATAAGGGATAATAGACTGTAGCGGGGCTGAGCTGTGGCGTCGGTACACAACGGTCAGAGGGATCTTCCTGTCACCTCCTGCAGCCAGTCATGTGATCATGTCATGTGATCAGGGATAATAGACTGTACCGGGGGTGAGCTGTGGCGTAGGTACACAATGGACAGAGGGATCTTCCTGTCACCTCCTGCAGCCAGTCATGTGATCATGTCATGTGATCAGGGATAATAGACTGTAGTGGGGCTGAGCTGTGGGGTAGGTACACAATGGACAGAAGGCTCTTCCTGTCACCTCCTGCAGCCAGTCATGTGATCATGTCATGTGATCAGGGATAATAGACTGTAGCGGGGCTGAGCTGTAGCGTAGGTACACAATGGTCAGAGGGATCTTCCTGTCACCTCCTGCAGCCAGTCATGTGGTCATGTCATGTGATCAAGGATAATAGACTGTAGCAGGGCTGAGCTGTGGGGTAGGTACACAATGGACAGAGGGATCTTCCTGTCACCTCCTGCAGCCAGTCATGTGATCATGTCATGTGATCAGGGATAATAGACTGTAGCGGGGCTGAGCTGTGGCGTAGGTACACAATGGTCAGAGGGATCTTCCTGTCACCTCCTGCAGCCAGTCATGTGATCATGTCATGTGATCAGGGATAATAGACTGTAGCGGGGCTGAGCTGTGGCGTAGGTACACAATGGACAGAAGGCTCTTCCTGTCACCTCCTGCAGCCAGTCATGTGATCATGTCATGTGATCAGGGATAATAGACTGTAGTGGGGCTGAGCTGTGGCGTAGGTACACAATGGTCAGAGGGATCTTCCTGTCCCCTCCTGCAGCCAGTCATGTGATCATGTCATGTGATCAGGGATAATAGACTGTAGCGGGGCTGAGCTGTGGGGTAGGTACACAATGGTCAGAAGGCTCTTCCTGTCCCCTCCTGCAGCCAGTCATGTGATCATGTCATGTGATCAGGGATAATAGACTGTAGTGGGGCTGAGCTGTGGCGTAGGTACACAATGGTCAGAGGGATCTTCCTGTCCCCTCCTGCAGCCAGTCATGTGATCATGTCATGTGATCAGGGATAATAGACTGTAGCGGGGCTGAGCTGTGGGGTAGGTACACAATGGTCAGAAGGCTCTTCCTGTCCCCTCCTGCAGCCAGTCATGTGATCATGTCATGTGATCAGGGATAATAGACTGTACCGGGGGTGAGCTGTGGCGTAGGTACACAATGGACAGAGGGATCTTCCTGTCACCTCCTGCAGCCAGTCATGTGATCATGTCATGTGATCAGGGATAATAGACTGTAGTGGGGCTGAGCTGTGGGGTAGGTACACAATGGACAGAAGGCTCTTCCTGTCACCTCCTGCAGCCAGTCATGTGATCATGTCATGTGATCAGGGATAATAGACTGTAGCGGGGCTGAGCTGTAGCGTAGGTACACAATGGTCAGAGGGATCTTCCTGTCACCTCCTGCAGCCAGTCATGTGATCATGTCATGTGATCAAGGATAATAGACTGTAGCAGGGCTGAGCTGTGGGGTAGGTACACAATGGACAGAGGGATCTTCCTGTCACCTCCTGCAGCCAGTCATGTGATCATGTCATGTGATCAGGGATAATAGACTGTAGCAGGGCTGAGCTGTGGCGTAGGTACACAATGGTCAGAGGGATCTTCCTGTCACCTCCTGCAGCCAGTCATGTGATCATGTCATGTGATCAGGGATAATAGACTGTAGCGGGGCTGAGCTGTGGGGTAGGTACACAATGGACAGAAGGCTATTCCTGTCACCTCCTGCAGCCAGTCATGTGATCATGTCATGTGATCAGGGATAATAGACTGTAGTGGGGCTGAGCTGTGGCGTAGGTACACAATGGTCAGAGGGATCTTCCTGTCCCCTCCTGCAGCCAGTCATGTGATCATGTCATGTGATCAGGGATAATAGACTGTAGCGGGGCTGAGCTGTGGCGTAGGTACACAATGGTCAGAGGGATCTTCCCGTCACCTCCTGCAGCCAGTCATGTGATCATGTCATGTGATCAGGGATAATAGACTGTAGCAGGGCTGAGCTGTGGCGTAGGTACACAATGGTCAGAGGGATCTTCCCGTCACCTCCTGCAGCCAGTCATGTGATCATGTCATGTGATCAGGGATAATAGACTGTAGTGGGGCTGAGCTGTGGGGTAGGTACACAATGGTCAGAAGGCTCTTCCTGTCACCTCCTGCAGCCACTCATGTGATCATGTCATGTGATCAGGGATAATAGACTGTAGCGGGGCTGAGCTGTGGCGTAGGTACACAATGGACAGAGGGATCTTCCTGTCACCTCCTGCAGCCAGTCATGTGATCATGTCATGTGATCAGGGATAATAGACTGTAGCGGGGCTGAGCTGTGGCGTAGGTACACAATGGACAGAAGGCTCTTCCTGTCACCTCCTGCAGCCAGTCATGTGATCATGTCATGTGATCAGGGATAATAGACTGTAGCGGGGCTGAGCTGTGGGGTAGGCACACAATGGTCAGAAGGCTCTTCCTGTCCCCTCCTGCAGCCAGTCATGTGATCATGTCATGTGATCAGGGATAATAGACTGTAGCGGGCCTGAGCTGTGGCGTAGGTACACAATGGTCAGAGGGATCTTCCTGTCACCTCCTGCAGCCAGTCATGTGATCATGTCATGTGATCAGGGATAATAGACTGTAGCGGGGCTGAGCTGTGGCGTAGGTATACAATGGTCAGAAGGCTCTTCCTGTCACCTCCTGCAGCCAGTCATGTGATCATGTCATGTGATCAGGGATAATAGACTGTAGGGGGGGTGAGCTGTGGCGTAGGTACACAATGGACAGAAGGCTCTTCCTGTCACCTCCTGCAGCCAGTCATGTGATCATGTCATGTGATCAGGGATAATAGACTGTAGCGGGGCTGAGCTGTGGCGTAGGTACACAATGGTCAGAGGGATCTTCCTGTCACCTCCTGCAGCCAGTCATGTGATCATGTCATGTGATCAGGGATAATAGACTGTAGTGGGGCTGAGCTGTGGCGTAGGTACACAATGGTCAGAGGGATCTTCCTGTCACCTCCTGCAGCCAGTCATGTGATCATGTCATGTGATCAGGGATAATAGACTGTAGCGGGGCTGAGCTGTGGGGTAGGTACACAATGGACAGAGGGATCTTCCTGTCACCTCCTGCAGCCAGTCATGTGATCATGTCATCTGATCAGGGATAATAGACTAGCGGGGCTGAGCTGTGGGGTAGGTACACAATGGTCAGAGGGATCTTCCTGTCACCTCCTGCAGCCAGTCATGTGATCATGTCATGTGATCAGGGATAATAGACTGTAGCAGGGCTGAGCTGTGGCGTAGGTACACAATGGTCAGAGGGATCTTCCTGTCACCTCCTGCAGCCAGTCATGTGATCATGTCATGTGATCAGGGTTAATAGACTGTAGCGGGGCTGAGCTGTGGCGTAGGTACACAATGGTCAGAGGGATCTTCCTGTCACCTCCTGCAGCCAGTCATGTGATCATGTCACGTGATCAGGGATAATAGACTGTAGTGGGGCTGAGCTGTGGGGTAGGTACACAATGGTCAGAGGGATCTTCCTGTCACCTCCTGCAGCCAGTCATGTGATCATGTCATGTGATCAGGGATAATAGACTGTAGCGGGGCTGAGCTGTGGGGTAGGTACACAATGGACAGAGGGATCTTCCTGTCACCTCCTGCAGCCAGTCATGTGATCATGTCATGTGATCAGGGATAATAGACTGTAGTGGGGCTGAGCTGTGGGGTAGGTACACAATGGTCAGAGGGATCTTCCTGTCACCTCCTGCAGCCAGTCATGTGATCATGTCATGTGATCAGGGATAATAGACTGTAGCAGGGCTGAGCTGTGGGGTAGGTACACAATGGTCAGAGGGATCTTCCTGTCACCTCCTGCAGCCAGTCATGTGATCATGTCATGTGATCAGGGATAATAGACTGTAGCGGGGGTGAGCTGTGGCGTAGGTACACAATGGTCAGAAGGATCTTCCTGTCACTTCCTGCAGCCAGTCATGTGATCATGTCATGTGATCAGGGATAATAGACTGTAGCAGGGCTGAGCTGTGGGGTAGGTACACAATGGACAGAGGGATCTTCCTGTCCCCTCCTGCAGCCAGTCATGTGATCATGTCATGTGATCAGGGATAATAGACTGTAGCGGGGCTGAGCTGTGGCGTAGGTACACAATGGACAGAGGGATCTTCCTGTCACCTCCTGCAGCCAGTCATGTGATCATGTCATGTGATCAGGGATAATAGACTGTAGCGGGGCTGAGCTGTGGCGTAGGTACACAATGGACAGAGGGATCTTCCTGTCACCTCCTGCAGCCAGTCATGTGATCAAGTCATGTGATCAGGGATAATAGACTGTAGCGGGGCTGAGCTGTGGTGTAGGTACATAATGAACAGAAAGAATCTTTGTGTTCTTCTTAAAGTAATGGTCCAAGCAAAATAAAAAAAAAAGATCCACTTACCTGGGGCTTTCTCCAGCCTGTGGCAGCCGTCCTGTGCCCTCGCCGCAGCTCCAAAGGCTACCGGTCTTCTCCGGGTCGGCATATTCTGCGCTCCACTGCGCAGGTCACGTGGTCCGGCCGACGTTATCAGGTCTGTACTGCGCAGTAGTAGTTCTGCGCTTGCGCAGTACCGTCCATGATGATGTCGGCGGGATCACGTGACCAGCGCCATGGAGCGCAGAAGACGCCGACCCAGGGGAGAAGACTGGGAGCCTCTGGAGCGGCGGCGAGGGCACAGGACGGCTGCCATGGGCTGGAGGAAGCCCCAGGCAGGGCCGGGCGGGGTGAAACGTTTGCCTCAGGCGGCACTTCTGGGGGGGCGGCACCCGCCCGTCCGTGGGTGGGGAGGGCCGCCCGAACTGGAGGGGATAGCGGGCAGGAAGGGGGTATTGGGCCTAGCGGCGGGGAGGGGGGTCTGACCCCCTCCTCCCTCGCCTGGGTCCCCCGTCCTCCGCTCCCCTCCAGCTTGTTAGGTCGCTGGCTGGCTGCAGCTATAAGAGGCAACGGGCGGGGATCACTCACCTTCCTTGTTCCAGCGTGCGCTCCACTGACGTCACTTCCTGCGGCGTAGCGGCGGGGGCGGCGGCGGCTTCTTTAAAATTTGCCTCAGGCGGCAAATGGTCTAGGGCCGGGCCTGGCCCCAGGTAAGTGGATCTTTTTTTAATTTTCCTTGGATGTTTCCTTTAATTAACATATAAGTGTTTTTCCTCCTGTAGTGGAAATGAAAAATAATAACACAAAACAAACCTCCCCCACCAGTAATTATTTTTTCATAGCACAGCTAATTTTACAGAAAGCAATGATTTATGTATAAAGACAGTCAGGAAGTCTCAGCGTGAGGCCTCTAATAGGGAAACGCTTCAGCGTACAACAGCAATTAAATCGCAGAGAAACCCACACCAGCGGATAAGTGCTGAATTCTTGCATTATAATGATGTGAGAAGGCTCCAGGACTGAGAGCTGCAGATCCAGCCAATCCAGCCAGATCTCGGTTATGTGTACGGTGAGTCTGAACGTTACAGTGGCGGTGTACTGAAACGGCACGGGATCGCGTATGGCAGATTCTATGCTCTAGTTGCAGCTCTCTAGTCCTGATGTGGTGGCGGTGTACTGAACTGGCTCGGGACCGCGTATGGCAGATTCTATGCTCTAGTTGCAGCTCTCTAGTCCTGATGTGGTGGTGGTGTACTGAACTGGCTCGGGACCGCGTATGTCAGATTCTATGCTCTAGTTGCAGCTCTCTAGTCCTGATGTGGTGGCGGTGTACTGAACTGGCTCGGGACCGCGTATGGCAGATTCTATGCTCTAGTTGCAGCTCTCTAGTCCTGATGTGGTGGTGGTGTACTGAACTGGCTCGGGACCGCGTATGTCAGATTCTATGCTCTAGTTGCAGCTCTCTAGTCCTGATGTGGTGGTGGTGTACTGAACTGGCTCGGGACCGCGTATGGCAGATTCTAAGCTCTAGTTGTAGCTCTCTAGTCCTGATGTGGTGGCTGTGTACTGAACCAGCTCGGGACCGCATATAGCAGATTCTACGCTCTAGTTACAGCTCTCTAGTCCTGATGTGGTGGCGGTGTACTGAACCAGCTCGGGACCACGCATGGCAGATTCTACGCTCTAGTTGCCGCTCTCTAGTCCTGATGTGGTGGCGGTGTACTGAACCGGCTCGGGACCGCGTATGGCAGATTCTACGCTCTAGTTGCAGCTCTCTAGCCCTGATGTGGTGGCGGTGTACTGAACCAGCTCGGGACCGCGTATGGCAGATTCTACGCTCTAGTTGCAGCTCTCTAGCCCTGATGCGGTGGCGGTGTACTGAACCAGCTCGGGACCGCGTATGGCAGATTCTATGCTCTAGTTGCAGCTCTCTAGCCCTGATGCGGTGGCGGTGTACTGAACCAGCTCGGGACCGCGTATAGCAGATTCTACGCTCTAGTTGCAGCTCTCTAGCCCTGATGCGGTGGCGGTGTACTGAACCGGCTCGGGACCGCGTATGGCAGATTCTATGCTCTAGTTGCAGCTCTCTAGCCCTGATATGGTGGCGGTGTGCTGAACCAGCTCGGGACCACATATGGCAGATTCTACACTCTAGTTGCAGCTCTCTAGCCCTGATATGGTGGCGGTGTACTGAACCAGCTCGGGACCGCGTATAGCAGATTCTACGCTCTAGTTGCAGCTCTCTAGCCCTGATGCGGTGGCGGTGTACTGAACCGGCTCGGGACCGCGTATGGCAGATTCTACGCTCTAGTTGCAGCTCTCTAGCCCTGATGCGGTGGCGGTGTACTGAACCAGCTCGGGACCGCGTATGGCAGATTCTATGCTCTAGTTGCAGCTCTCTAGCCCTGATGCGGTGGCGGTGTACTGAACCAGCTCGGGACCGCGTATAGCAGATTCTACACTCTAGTTGCAGCTCTCTAGCCCTGATGTGGTGGTGGTGTACTGAACCGGCTCGGGACCACGTATGGCAGATTCTACGCTCTAGTTGCAGCTCTCTAGCCCTGATGTGGTGGCGGTGTACTGAACCAGCTCGGGACCGCGTATAGCAAACTCTATGCTCTAGTTGCAGCTCTCTAGCCCTGATGCGGTGGCGGTGTACTGAACCAGCTCGGGACCGTGTATGGCAGATTCTATGCTCTAGTTGCAGCTCTCTAGTCCTGATGTGGTGGTGGTGTACTGAACTGGCTCGGGACCGCGTATGGCAGATTCTATGCTCTAGTTGCAGCTCTCTAGTCCTGATGTGGTGGCGGTGTACTGAACTGGCTCGGGACCGCGTATGGCAGCTTCTATGCTCTAGTTGCAGCTCTCTAGTCCTGATGTGGTGGTGGTGTACTGAACTGGCTCGGGACCGCGTATGGCAGCTTCTATGCTCTAGTTGCAGCTCTCTAGTCCTGATGTGGTGGTGGTGTACTGAACCAGCTCAGGACTGCGTATAGCAGACTCTACGCTCTAGTTGCAGCTCTCTAGTCCTGATGTGGTGGCGGTGTACTGAACCAGCTTGGGACCGTGTATGGCAGATTCTACGCTCTAGTTGCAGCTCTCTAGTCCTGATGCGGTGGCGGTGTACTGAACCAGCTCGGGACCACGTATGGCAGATTCGATGCTCTAATTGCAGCTCTCTAGCCCTGATGCGGTGGCGGTGTACTGAACCAGCTCGGGACCGCGTATGGCAGATTCTATGCTCTAGTTGCAGCTCTCTAGTCCTGATGTGGAGGCGGTGTACTGAACCAGCTCGGGACCACGCATGGCAGATTCTACGCTCTAGTTGCAGCTCTCTAGTCCTGATGTGGTGGCGGTGTACTGAAGCGGCTCGGGACCGAGTATGGCAGTTTCTACGCTCTAGTTGCAGCTCTCTAGCCCTGATGCGGTGGCGGTGTACTGAACTGGCTCCGGACCGCGTATAGCAGATTCTATGCTCTAGTTGCAGCTCTCTAGCCCTTATGCGGTGGCGGTGTACTGAACCGGCTTAGGACCACGTATGGCAGATTCTATGCTCTAGTTGCAGCTCTCTAGCCCTGATGTGGTGGCGGTGTACTGAACCAGCTCGGGACCGCGTATAGCAGACTCTATGCTCTAGTTGCAGCTCTCTAGCCCTGATGCGGTGGCGGTGTACTGAACCAGCTCGGGACCGTGTATGGCAGATTCTATGCTCTAGTTGCAGCTCTCTAGTCCTGATGTGGTGGCGGTGTACTGAACTGGCTCGGGACCGCGTATGGCAGATTCTATGCTCTAGTTGCAGCTCTCTAGTCCTGATGTGGTGGCGGTGTACTGAACCAGCTCGGGACCGCATATAGCAGATTCTACGCTCTAGTTACAGCTCTCTAGTCCTGATGTGGTGGCGGTGTACTGAACCAGCTCGGGACCGCATATAGCAGATTCTACGCTCTAGTTGCAGCTCTCTAGCCCTGATGTGGTGGCGGTGTACTGAACTGGCCTGGGACCGCGTATGGCAGATTCTACGCTCTAGTTACAGCTCTCTAGTCCTGATGTGGTGGCGGTGTACTGAACTGGCTCGGGACCGCGTATGGCAGATTCTACGCTCTAGTTACAGCTCTCTAGTCCTGATGTGGTGGCGGTGTACTGAACCGGCTCGGGACCGCGTATGGCAGATTCTATGCTCTAGTTGCAGCTCTCTAGTCCTGATGTGGTGGCGGTGTACTGAACTGGCTCGGGACCGCGTATGGCAGATTCTATGCTCTAGTTGCAGCTCTCTAGTCCTGATGTGGTGGCGGTGTACTGAACTGGCTCGGGACCGCGTATGGCAGATTCTATGCTCTAGTTGCAGCTCTCTAGTCCTGATGTGGTGGCGGTGTACTGAACTGGCTCGGGACCGTGTATGGCAGATTCTATGCTCTAGTTGCAGCTCTCTAGCCCTGATGTGGTGGCGGTGTACTGAACTGGCTCGGGACCGCGTATGGCAGATTCTATGCTCTAGTTGCAGCTCTCTAGTCCTGATGTGGTGGTGGTGTACTGAACTGGCTCGGGACCGCGTATGGCAGATTCTATGCTCTAGTTGCAGCTCTCTAGTCCTGATGTGGTGGCGGTGTTCTGAACCAGCTCGGGACCGCATATAGCAGATTCTACGCTCTAGTTACAGCTCTCTAGTCCTGATGTGGTGGCGGTGTACTGAACCAGCTCGGGACCACGCATGGCAGATTCTACGCTCTAGTTGCAGCTCTCTAGTCCTGATGTGGTGGCGGTGTACTGAACCAGCTCGGGACCGCATATAGCAGACTCTACGCTCTAGTTGCAGCTCTCTAGTCCTGATGTGGTGGCGGTGTACTGAACTGGCTCGGGACCGCGTATGGCAGACTCTACGCTCTAGTTACAGCTCTCTAGTCCTGATGTGGTGGCGGTGTACTGAACCAGCTCGGGACCGTGTATGGCAGATTCTATGCTCTAGTTACAGCTCTCTAGCCCTGATGCGGTGGCGGTGTACTGAACCAGCTCAGGACCGCATATGGCAGATTCTATGCTCTAGTTGCAGCTCTCTAGCCCTGATGTGGTGGTGGTGTACTGAACCGGATCGGGACCACGTATGGCAGATTCTACGCTCTAGTTGCAGCTCTCTAGCCCTGATGTGGTGGTGGTGTACTGAACCAGCTCGGGACCGCGTATGGCAGATTCTATGCTCTAGTTGCAGCTCTCTAGCCCTGATGCGGTGGCGGTGTACTGAACCGGCACGGGACCGCGTATGGCAGATTCTATGCTCTAGTTGCAGCTCTCTAGCCCTGATGTGGTGGCGGTGTACTGAACCAGCTCGGGACCGCGTATGGCAGATTCTACGCTCTAGTTGCAGCTCTCTAGCCCTGATGCGGTGGCGGTGTACTGAACCGGCACGGGACCGCGTATGGCAGATTCTATGCTCTAGTTGCAGCTCTCTAGCCCTGATGTGGTGGCGGTGTACTGAACCAGCTCGGGACCGCGTATGGCAGATTCTACGCTCTAGTTGCAGCTCTTTAGCCCTGATGTGGTGGTGGTGTGCTGAACCAGCTCGGGACCGCGTATGGCAGATTCTACACTCTAGTTGCAGCTCTCTAGCCCTGATGTGGTGGTGGTGTACTGAACCAGCTCGGGACTGCGTATGGCAGATTCTATGCTCTAGTTGCAGCTCTCTAGCCCTGATGTGGTGGTGGTGTACTGAACCAGCTCGGGACCGTGTATGGCAGATTCTACGCTCTAGTTGCAGCTCTCTAGCCCTGATGTGGTGGCGGTGTACTGAACCAGCTCGGGACTGCGTATAGCAGACTCTACGCTCTAGTTGCAGCTCTCTAGCCCTGATGTGGTGGAGGTGTACTGAACCAGCTTGGGACCGTGTATGGCAGATTCTACGCTCTAGTTGCAGCTCTCTAGCCCTGATGTGGTGGCGGTGTACTGAACCGGCACGGGACCGCGTATGGCAGATTCTATGCTCTAGTTGCAGCTCTCTAGTCCTGATGTGGTGGTGGTGTACTGAACCAGCTCGGGACCGTGTATGGCAGATTCTACGCTCTAGTTGCAGCTCTCTAGCCCTGATGTGGTGGCGGTGTACTGAACCAGCTCGGGACTGCGTATAGCAGACTCTACGCTCTAGTTGCAGCTCTCTAGCCCTGATGTGGTGGTGGTGTACTGAACCAGCTTGGGACCGTGTATGGCAGATTCTACGCTCTAGTTGCAGCTCTCTAGTCCTGATGTGGTGGCGGTGTACTGAACCAGCTTGGGACCGTGTATGGCAGATTCTACGCTCTAGTTGCAGCTCTCTAGTCCTGATGCGGTGGCGGTGTACTGAACCAGCTCGGGACCACGTATGGCAGATTCGATGCTCTAGTTGCAGCTCTCTAGCCCTGATGCGGTGGCGGTGTACTTAACTGGCCTGGGACCGCGTATGGCAGATTCTATGCTCTAGTTGCAGCTCTCTAGTCCTGATGTGGTGGCGGTGTACTGAACCAGCTCGGGGCCGCATATAGCAGATTCTACGCTCTAGTTACAGCTCTCTAGTCCTGATGTGGTGGCGGTGTACTGAACCAGCTCGGGACCACGCATGGCAGATTCTACGCTCTAGTTGCAGCTCTCTAGCCCTGATGCGGTGGCGGTGTACTGAACCCGCTCGGGACCGCGTATGGCAGATTCTACGCTCTAGTTGCAGCTCTCTAGTCCTGATGTGGTGGCGGTGTACTGAACCGGCACGGGACCGCGTATGGCAGATTCTATGCTCTAGTTGCAGCTCTCTAGCCCTGATGCGGTGGCGGTGTACTGAACCGGCACGGGACCGCGTATGGCAGACTCTACGCTCTAGTTGCAGCTCTCTAGCCCTGATGTGGTGGCGGTGTACTGAACCAGCTCGGGACCGCGTATGGCAGATTCTACGCTCTAGTTGCAGCTCTCTAGTCCTGATGTGGTGGCGGTGTACTGAACCGGCTCGGGACCGCGTATGGCAGATTCTATGCTCTAGTTGCAGCTCTCTAGTCCTGATGTGGTGGCGGTGTACTGAACCAGCTCGGGACCACGCATGGCAGATTCTACGCTCTAGTTGCAGCTCTCTAGCCCTGATGTGGAGGCGGTGTACTGAACCAGCTCGGGACTGCGTATGGCAGATTCTATGCTCTAGTTGCAGCTCTCTAGCCCTGATGTGGTGGTGGTGTACTGAACTGGCTCGGGACCGCGTATAGCAGATTCTATGCTCTAGTTGCAGCTCTCTAGTCCTGATGTGGTGGCGGTGTACTGAACTGGCTCGGGACTGCGTATAGCAGACTCTATGCTCTAGTTGCAGCTCTCTAGCCCTGATGTGGTGGTGGTGTACTGAACTGGCTCGGGACCGCGTATAGCAGATTCTATGCTCTAGTTGCAGCTCTCTAGTCCTGATGTGGTGGTGGTGTACTGAACTGGCTCGGGACCGCGTATAGCAGATTCTATGCTCTAGTTGCAGCTCTCTAGCCCTGATGTGGTGGTGGTGTACTGAACTGGCTCGGGACCGCGTATAGCAGATTCTATGCTCTAGTTGCAGCTCTCTAGTCCTGATGTGGTGGTGGTGTACTGAACTGGCTCGGGACTGCGTATAGCAGACTCTATGCTCTAGTTGCAGCTCTCTAGCCCTGATGCGGTGGCGGTGTACTGAACCAGCTCGGGACCGCGTATGGCAGATTCTATGCTCTAGTTGCAGCTCTCTAGCCCTGATGTGGTGGCGGTGTACTGAACTGGCTCGGGACCGCGTATGGCAGATTCTATGCTCTAGTTGCAGCTCTCTAGCCCTGATACGGTGGCGGTGTACTGAACCAGCTCGGGACCGCGTATGGCAGATTCTACGCTCTAGTTGCAGCTCTCTAGCCCTGATGCGGTGGTGGTGTACTGAACAACCTCGGGACCGCGTATTGCAGATTCTACGCTCTAGTTGCAGCTCTCTAGCCCTGATGCGGTGGCGGTGTACTGAACCGGATTGGGACCACGCATGGCAGATTCTACGCTCTAGTTGCAGCTCTCTAGCCCTGATGCGGTGGCGGTGTACTGAACCAGCTCGGGACCGCGTATGGCAGATTCTATGCTCTAGTTGCAGCTCTCTAGCCCTGATGCGGTGGCGGTGTACTGAACCGGCACGGGACCGCGTATGGCAGATTCTATGCTCTAGTTGCAGCTCTCTAGCCCTGATGTGGTGGCGGTGTACTGAACCAGCTCGGGACCGCGTATGGCAGATTCTACGCTCTAGTTGCAGCTCTCTAGCCCTGATGTGGTGGTGGTGTACTGAACCGGCTCGGGGCCGTGTATGGCAGATTCTATGCTCTAGTTGCAGCTCTCTAGCCCTGATGCGGTGGCGGTGTACTGAACCGGCTCGGGACCGCGTATGGCAGATTCTACGCTCTAGTTGCAGCTCTCTAGCCCTGATGTGGTGGCGGTGTACTGAACCAGCTCGGGACCGCGTCTAGCAGATTCTATGCTCTAGTTGCAGCTCTCTAGCCCTGATGCGGTGGCGGTGTACTGAACCCGCTCGGGACCGTGTATGGCAGATTCTATGCTCTAGTTGCAGCTCTCTAGCCCTGATGTGGTGGCGGTGTACTGAACCAGCTCGGGACCATGTATGGCAGATTCTATGCTCTAGTTGCAGCTCTCTAGTCCTGATGTGGTGGCGGTGTACTGAACCGGCACGGGACCGCGTATGGCAGATTCTATGCTCTAGTTGCAGCTCTCTAGCCCTTATGCGGTGACAGTGTACTGAACCGGCTCGGGACCGCATATGGCAGATTCTATGCTCTAGTTGCAGCTCTCTAGTCCTGATGTGGTGGCGGTGTACTGAACCAGCTCGGGACCGCGTATGGCAGATTCTACGCTCTAGTTGCAGCTCTCTAGCCCTGATGTGGTGGCGGTGTACTGAACCAGCTCGGGACCGCGTCTAGCAGATTCTATGCTCTAGTTGCAGCTCTCTAGCCCTGATGTGGTGGCGGTGTACTGAACCAGCTCGGGACCACGTATGGCAGATTCTATGCTCTAGTTGCAGCTCTCTAGCCCTGATGCGGTGGCGGTGTACTGAACCAGCTCGGGACCGCGTATGGCAGATTCTATGCTCTAGTTGCAGCTCTCTAGCCCTGATGCGGTGGCGGTGTACTGAACTGGCCTGGGACCGCGTATGGCATATTCTATGCTCTAGTTGCAGCTCTCTAGCCCTGATGCTGTGGCGGTGTACTGAACCAGCTCGGGACCGCGTATGGCAGATTCTATGCTCTAGTTGCAGCTCTCTAGCCCTGATGCGGTGGCGGTGTACTGAACCGGCTTGGGACCAGATATGGCAGATTCTAGGTGTGACGCCGGGCGACGCCCAGTCGTCCGAGGATTCGCGGCCGATTGTCCGATCGCAACCGTGATCGGAAAACTGACATTCTTTATTTTTAAAATAGAAGTTTTTCCTTCCTGCCTTCCCCCCCCCCCTTTTGCCATGAGGGCTGAATGGGCCTGCGTTAGCATATGGCTAAAGCAACCTGGTTTAGCAAGAAATCCTGTTAAGGCTCCCGGAAAAGCTCTGGTGACACTAATGTGCTAATTGGGCAGAGCTGAAATACCAACAGAGTCTATTCAACAGGGGAAGCTAGCACAGCATGAGGTCTATTGACACCTACATTCCTCCCAGTCTTGACGGCACCGACTAAACTGAGTATGGAATGCATGGTGTTGATAACTTTGTCACATTTTGCAAATACCATCCATGGGAGGAATATGAAAATTACATAATTTTGTTTCCCTAATTCTGTAGAATATGGTGATACTAGACATAGCCAGGTACCCCGAGCAGGGGCTGAGATATGAATAATGGGGTCCCCGTGCGCCCCAAATATTGCAAGTTTGATGTCCTATGAACGTGTATTCTCAGCCCAATCTGAATATGAAATCGGTTTGCATGTGCGACAAAACCCCGGCGGGGTATGAAATTGGACATATTTTGTGGATGGCTGGAAGTTCCTCCCCTGAGAACTCACTGCCTGACACGCCCCTGGGCTGAGCTTGAGACTCCGCCCAGAAATGTCAGTGCTCAAAACTGATTGCATGAGGACCCCCAGCCAATTCCCCCACTTTCCATCATACCGAAAAGACTGCCACTGCTTGGGGAAATAGCAGTGGCCATCTTGCAGGCGGAGCAACGGCCATGTGGTTCGGCCATATTGCGAACTAACTGCAACAAAGGAACTTTGTCTTTTCCCGAACGGACTTTCCACAGAATCATAAGTATTCGTTCTTTTTATCCCTTTTTCTTTTATGTACTGTGTTATCACTGTCTCTCATCGTTTAATTGTTCACGATTGTCTGTATATATTAATTATTTATATTGTAACAAATAAAGGCTTTTTAAAAGGTCTTTACCTCTCAGTAAAACCTTCTATTCAGTATACACAGACGAGACCTAAACTTCCGAAGGGACGCTACTGTTTTGATAGATAGATAGGAATTGCACAGTTTTAACCGGTTGTTTGTTTCACAGGTCTATAGCCAGTTAGCAGTTATCTCTGGGCTGATAGAAAACAGAGATGGTGGCAAATCTACCCCTGGGTTGGAGTAAAAGTGTATTTTCGTAACCTCACAGGCTCCCTACTGCGTCGTGACGCTCAAACTCCGCCAATTCTACGCAGATTGCGTCCATAGCTCTCAATCTGTGTGCTAGAATCGGATCGGACGGTTTTGCGTGTTCACGGCCAGTGGGGCTCTTGTGACAGTGGTCGGCAGCGTTTGGGATCTGTGTGTGCTGATAGTATCTCAGGTAGGGCTATCGAATTAGCCCTATCGAGAAACGAACTAATTCGTTGGTAGTGACTGAGTGCAATATATTTTTCATATATACAGAGAGACTGTGTAACCAGTACCCCTCCCCTAAGTTTTCTTTTATTTGGCATGGAAATGTCCGGGAATTACAAGGTCATGGTCCTATCCGACCTGCAGAGTCTGTGCGAGGCGAGAGGCATGGACATCCGCGGCAAGAAACAGCAGGACCTGATAACGGACTTGTACCGATGGGATAGCCAGAATCTGCGGACGCTGGAGGTGTCCACTGTGGAGGACACCGGCTCATCTAACGCAAGTCGAGGGGAACCAGAGACTGAAGATCCTGTGCGTACCGAGGTTGAGCAACCCGCGGGCAATGCGGCAACAGATACGCAGGAGGCTGTCAGTGTGATCCCCGACCCCAGAACCCCTGAAAGTACTCGCCTGGAACCGGCCAGTACTGGACTGTCCAGTTATGTTGATCCAGTAATGCAGCAGGCATTGCAAAAGCTGATGGAAACTGATGTGGACAAGTACCTGCAGTACATGGCGGAGCAAAAGCGAGAGGAACGCCAATCCGCAGAGGCGCGGGAGAGACGACAGCATGAGCTGAACATGGCGAAAGTGCAGCAAGCCAGCCGGAGTTCAACGCCCAGCCTCCCTGCTGGAGGGACTGCCGCTCCAGTAAGTGCAAAATTTAAATTTGCTATTATCGAAAAAGACACTGACATTGACTTGTTTTTGAGGTCTTTCGAAAAGGCCTGCCGTCAGTATCGTCTGTCCCAAGACCAGTGGGCCAGACATCTGACACCCTTGCTGCGCTACAAAGCGCTTGATGCTTTCTCAGAGCTGCCTGTGGAAAAGGACAATGATTATACCGCTATAAAGGAGGCTATAATCACTAAGTACCAGCTGACGCCAGAAGCCTACCGGAAAAGGTTCAGGTCCTGGCAGAAAAAATCTACTGATTCTTATCAAGATGTGGTCAGCAGTCTGCTCACCACACTCCGCCAGTGGACGCTAGGCCTCACTAAAGGGTCTTACGGTGTCCTGGAGGACTTAATCGTCCTGGAGCAGTTTCTGAACATTTGCCCGGCTGATGTACGCCAGTTTGTGCTGGAGCGCCGACCGGCGTCAGCGACGGTCGCTGCAGACCTCGCTGAGACCTTTGCAACGACCAGGGTGCCGGAGACCCGCAGGACTGCCCCATCTAGCTGGAGAGGAGGTCAGTCCCACAATTTTGCAGACTCTCCTACCTCTGTGAGCCGTGCGCCCCAGAGGCCCTCCAGCGCAGCTGCTGCGTCCAGGCCTGCAGTAACAGAGGGCATCACCTGTCACTTTTGCCGCAAGCCCGGACACAGGAAGTTTAACTGCCCGGAGCGGAGGCAGACCGCGCCAGCTCCTGCACCACCTACACCTCGCCCACGGCAACTGCCGCCAGCCAGCGCACCCCAGCCGGGAGCACCCAACAACGTCATGTTCGCAGGTGGGAGAGGGATCCACTCCGCTACGAGCAACCACCAGCTGGTTACAGTGAACGACCAGCTTGTTACCGGTTTCCGCGACACTGGAGCGGATGTCACCCTGGTGCGTGCGCACCTGGTCCCGACGGAAAATATCCTCCCTGACAAATACCTTACCCTCACTGGAGTGGGGGGCACTCTTTCTCGCATTCCCCAGGCTCGGGTGTCCATCGATTGGGGGGTGGGGGTTCAAGAGAAGGTTGTTGGGGTCCTGGACCAACTGCCGGTCCCAGTTTTGTTGGGGACCGACCTGGGCAAGCTTGTGTCCTATTATGAACCTGCCCCAAGCCCCTCAGACTGCCAGGAGGGAGACGGACTCTCCGCCCACACTAAGGTACTTTGCACCAAGGGGCAAGAACAGGGGGGAGGTGGGTTGAATGTGCCCAGTCCAGGGGTACCGAGTCCAATAGTACCTGTGTCACAGGTACCTGTGTTTGATATACCGATTGTTTGTGATGAAAATGTTGTTGTACCTGTCACTGTAATTCATGCATGCAGCCAGGATGTGAGTAATGCCAGTATGTGCCAGTCTGAAGGTGTACCTGTACTGGCAGTAACACGCAGCCGCGCTGCTCAGAACCTGGGCTCAGAGCAGGTGGAAGAGGTTCCGGCCTCCTCCCCCTCCTCTGACCACAGGGATGGTAGCCTTCAGCCACTAACTGCATATGCCACGGGCCAGCTGGCTGAGAGCGAGAGTGCTGCATTTGTGCAAGCACTCCAGACTGACCCTAGCCTCGAGGCACTCAGAAGGCAGGCTTCGGAGCCCCTCACGAATGAAGATACCTTCAAGGTATATTGGGAAGGTGGTAAGCTGTACAGCGAGCCTGTACAGCCCACCGAAGGTGAAACAAGTGTGGGTACCAAGTTGCTTGTGGTACCCAGTGCCTTCCGGGGGCATGTGCTGAAGTCCGCACATGACATTCCCCTGGCAGGGCACTTGGGAATCCACAAGACACTTGACCGTATCCAGGGTCATTTCTACTGGCCCAGGATGCGGATCGATGTGACCAACTATTGCCGCTCATGTACTGTTTGCCAAAAGGTAAAACGGGCTGGGAACCCCCGCAAGGCTCCCTTGTGTCCACTGCCAATCATAGGTGAGCCCTTTCACAGAGTGGCAGTCGACATAATTGGACCATTGCCCACTCCCAGCAGCAGTGGCAAAAGGTACATCCTGACGGTGGTGGATTACGCCACCCGCTATCCTGAGGCCATGGCGCTTTCCTCCCTGAGGGCGGACAAGGTAGCAGACGCGCTACTTAACATTTTCTCCCGAGTCGGGTTCCCTGCGGAGATGCTCTCCGATCAGGGATCCCAGTTTATGTCCGAACTCATGGAGGCCCTGTGCAAAAAGATACACATGACGCACATTGTCTCCAGTCCCTACCACCCGCAGACCAATGGACTGTGTGAACGGTTCAACGGGACGCTGAAGCAAATGCTGACCACGTTTGTTGAGTCGCAAGGTGGGGACTGGGAACGATACCTGCCTCATCTGTTGTTTGCGTACAGGGAGGTGCCGCAGGAGTCAACCGGGTTTTCCCCGTTTGAACTCCTGTATGGGAGGAATGTCCGAGGACCCTTACAATTGATGCGGGAGACATGGGAGGGCAAGGGCGACCCCACTGATGTCTCCGTGGTCGATTACGTCCTCAAGTTCAGGGACAAAATGGAGTCCCTGTCCGCAGTAGTGACCAACAACCTGGCCCAGGCTCAGGCCAAACAAAAAGCATGGTACGACCGCACTGCTGGAGAGCGGTCATTTGATGTGGGTGACAAGGTATATGCCCTTCTTCCCGTGAGGCAGAACAAGCTGCAAGCAGCCTGGGAGGGGCCTTTTACTGTAGTGCAGCGGTTAAACCCTCTGACGTATCTAGTGAGCATGGGGGGCAGGAAGCAGAAGAGCTTTCATGTAAACATGCTGAAGGCCCACCATGACAGGACCCAGTATGCGCTGCCAGTGTGCAGCCGGTTAGAGCAGGGAGAGGCAGACCCCCTGTTAGACCTGCTGGCTGACGTACGAGATGTGGACGGCGACCTAAACGTCAATCCACAGCTCGCCTCAGCCCAGCAAGAGCAGTTACAGAAGGTGCTGGGCCAGTACCAGCACACCTTCTCCGGTATCCCGGGGCGGACCAGTATGGCGGTGCATGGGGTAGATACAGGTACCCATCCCCCCATCAGGCAATCCGCTTACCGTGTCTCTCCCGAGGTACAGGCGGACATGCAGAAGGAGGTGAGGGAGATGCTGGAGTTAGGGGTGGTTCAAAAGTCCAGTAGTGCCTGGGCAGCCCCTGTTGTCCTGGTCCCCAAGAAGGACCAGACAACTCGGTTCTGCGTAGACTACAGGAAACTGAACGCCATCACCACTACAGACGCCTACCCCATGCCTCGCATTGATGAGCTGCTAGATACACTGGCATCAGCCAGGTACCTATCAATCATGGATCTGAGCCGGGGGTATTGGCAGATACCACTTGCACCTGACGCGAGGCAAAAGTCGGCCTTCATCACCCCTTTCGGCCTCTTCGAGTTCACGATGATGCCCTTTGGGATGAAGAACGCCCCCGCCACGTTTCAGCGGGCCGTGAACGACCTGCTAGAGGGAATGCAAGGGTTCGCTGTAGCGTATCTGGATGACATTGCGGTGTTCAGCCCCACCTGGGAAGAACACCTCAAACACCTGTCCCAGGTACTAGAGAGGCTGGCCATGGCCAATCTGACGGTTAAACCGAGTAAGTGTCAGATTGGCATGACCGAGGTGCAGTACTTAGGTCACCGGGTGGGGGGTAACACCCTGAAACCTGACACGGGAAAGGTGGACGCCATCCTGGCATGGCCTCGACCTATCACGAAAAAGCAGGTCCAGGCGTTCCTGGGGACCGCCGGCTACTATAGGAAATTTGTTCCCGCCTATAGTACACTGGCGAAGCCCCTGACCGATGCCACTAGCAAGAAGCACCCCAAGGTTGTTAGCTGGACCCCCGCTTGCGAGAATGCCTTCCAGGCCTTGAAGCAGGCCCTCGCAAGCGCCCCTGTGCTTCAGGCCCCAGACTTCAGTCGTCGGTTTGTGGTGCAAACCGATGCCTCTGACTACGGTCTCGGCGCAGTCCTCAGCCAGGTGGATGGAAAGGGGGATGAACACCCTATCCTCTACCTGAGCCGGAAGCTCCTGCCCCGAGAGGTAGCCTACTCCACAACTGAAAAGGAGTGCCTGGCGATCGTGTGGGCCCTACAGAAACTGCAGTCGTATCTGTACGGCCGCTCCTTCACGATCGTCACTGATCACAATCCCCTGAGTTGGCTAAACCGTACTGCTGGAACCAACGGCAAGCTCCTACGGTGGAGCCTGTCATTGCAGCAGTACGACTTTACGATCCAACACAAAGCAGGCAGCCGACACCAAAACGCTGATGGGCTGTCGCGGTGTCAGGGGGAACCCGACCCAACAGCGCCAATAGCTGCTACGGAAGGCGTCCTGTTGACACCTCCCTGAGCAGAGCTCGGGAAGGGGGAGGTGTGACGCCGGGCGACGCCCAGTCGTCCGAGGATTCGCGGCCGATTGTCCGATCGCAACCGTGATCGGAAAACTGACATTCTTTATTTTTAAAATAGAAGTTTTTCCTTCCTGCCTTCCCCCCCCCCTTTTGCCATGAGGGCTGAATGGGCCTGCGTTAGCATATGGCTAAAGCAACCTGGTTTAGCAAGAAATCCTGTTAAGGCTCCCGGAAAAGCTCTGGTGACACTAATGTGCTAATTGGGCAGAGCTGAAATACCAACAGAGTCTATTCAACAGGGGAAGCTAGCACAGCATGAGGTCTATTGACACCTACATTCCTCCCAGTCTTGACGGCACCGACTAAACTGAGTATGGAATGCATGGTGTTGATAACTTTGTCACATTTTGCAAATACCATCCATGGGAGGAATATGAAAATTACATAATTTTGTTTCCCTAATTCTGTAGAATATGGTGATACTAGACATAGCCAGGTACCCCGAGCAGGGGCTGAGATATGAATAATGGGGTCCCCGTGCGCCCCAAATATTGCAAGTTTGATGTCCTATGAACGTGTATTCTCAGCCCAATCTGAATATGAAATCGGTTTGCATGTGCGACAAAACCCCGGCGGGGTATGAAATTGGACATATTTTGTGGATGGCTGGAAGTTCCTCCCCTGAGAACTCACTGCCTGACACGCCCCTGGGCTGAGCTTGAGACTCCGCCCAGAAATGTCAGTGCTCAAAACTGATTGCATGAGGACCCCCAGCCAATTCCCCCACTTTCCATCATACCGAAAAGACTGCCACTGCTTGGGGAAATAGCAGTGGCCATCTTGCAGGCGGAGCAACGGCCATGTGGTTCGGCCATATTGCGAACTAACTGCAACAAAGGAACTTTGTCTTTTCCCGAACGGACTTTCCACAGAATCATAAGTATTCGTTCTTTTTATCCCTTTTTCTTTTATGTACTGTGTTATCACTGTCTCTCATCGTTTAATTGTTCACGATTGTCTGTATATATTAATTATTTATATTGTAACAAATAAAGGCTTTTTAAAAGGTCTTTACCTCTCAGTAAAACCTTCTATTCAGTATACACAGACGAGACCTAAACTTCCGAAGGGACGCTACTGTTTTGATAGATAGATAGGAATTGCACAGTTTTAACCGGTTGTTTGTTTCACAGGTCTATAGCCAGTTAGCAGTTATCTCTGGGCTGATAGAAAACAGAGATGGTGGCAAATCTACCCCTGGGTTGGAGTAAAAGTGTATTTTCGTAACCTCACAGGCTCCCTACTGCGTCGTGACGCTCAAACTCCGCCAATTCTACGCAGATTGCGTCCATAGCTCTCAATCTGTGTGCTAGAATCGGATCGGACGGTTTTGCGTGTTCACGGCCAGTGGGGCTCTTGTGACACTAGGCTCTAGTTACAGCTCTCTAGCCCTGATGTGGTGGCGGTGTACTGAACCAGCTCGGGACCGCGTATGGCAGATTCTATGCTCTAGTTGCAGCTCTCTAGCCCTGATGTGGTGGTGGTGTACTGAACTGGCTCGGGACCGCGTATGGCAGATTCTATGCTCTAGTTGCAGCTCTCTAGCCCTGATATGGTGGCGGTGTACTGAACCAGCTCGGGACCGCGTATGGCAGATTCTACGCTCTAGTTGCAGCTCTCTAGCCCTGATGTGGTGGCGGTGTACTGAACCAGCTCGGGACCACGTATGGCAGATTCTACGCTCTAGTTGCAGCTCTCTAGCCCTGATGTGGTGGCGGTGTACTGAACCAGCTCGGGACCACATATGGCAGATTCTACGCTCTAGTTGCAGCTCTCTAGCCCTGATGTGGTGGCGGTGTACTGAACCAGCTCAGGACCACGCATGGCAGATTCTACGCTCTAGTTGCAGCTCTCTAGCCCTGATGTGGAGGCGGTGTACTGAACCAGCTCGGGACTGCGTATAGCAGATTCTACGCTCTAGTTGCAGCTCTCTAGCCCTGATATGGTGGCGGTGCACTGAACCGGCTCGGGACCGCGTATGGCAGATTCTATGCTCTAGTTGCAGCTCTCTAGCCCTGATATGGTGGCGGTGTACTGAACCGGCTCGGGACCGCGTATGGCAGATTCTATGCTCTAGTTGCAGCTCTCTAGCCCTGATGCGGTGGCGGTGTACTGAACCGGCTCGGGACCGCGTATGGCAGATTCTATGCTCTAGTTGCAGCTCTCTAGCCCTGATGTGGTGGCGGTGTACTGAACTGGCTCGGGACCACGTATGGCAGATTCTACGCTCTAGTTGCAGCTCTCTAGCCCTGATGTGGTGGCGGTGTACTGAACTAGCTCGGGACCGCGTATAGCAGACTCTATGCTCTAGTTGCAGCTCTCTAGCCCTGATGCGGTGGCGGTGTACTGAACCAGCTCGGGACAGTGTATGGCAGATTCTATGCTCTAGTTGCAGCTCTCTAGTCCTGATGTGGTGGCGGTGTACTGAACTGGCTCGGGACCGCGTATGGCAGATTCTATGCTCTAGTTGCAGCTCTCTAGTCCTGATGTGGTGGTGGTGTACTGAACCAGCTCGGGACCGCATATAGCAGATTCTACGCTCTAGTTGCAGCTCTATAGTCCTGATGTGGTGGCGGTGTACTGAACCAGCTCGGGACCGCATATAGCAGATTCTACGCTCTAGTTGCAGCTCTCTAGCCCTGATGTGGTGGCGGTGTACTGAACTGGCTCGGGACCGCGTATGGCAGATTCTATGCTCTAGTTGCAGCTCTCTAGTCCTAATGTGGAGGCGGTGTACTGAACCAGCTCGGGACCACGCATGGCAGATTCTACGCTCTAGTTGCAGCTCTCTAGCCCTGATGTGGTGGCGGTGTACTGAACTGGCTCGGGACCGCGTATGGCAGATTCTATGCTCTAGTTGCAGCTCTCTAGTCCTGATGTGGTGGCGGTGTACTGAACCAGCTCGGGACCGCATATAGCAGATTCTACGCTCTAGTTGCAGCTCTCTAGACCTGATGTGGTGGCGGTGTACTGAACCAGCTCGGGACCGCGTATGGCAGATTCTACGCTCTAGTTGCAGCTCTCTAGTCCTGATGTGGTGGCGGTGTACTGAACCGCCTCAAGACCACATATGGCAGATTCTACACTCTAGTTGCAGCTCTCTAGCCCTGATGTGGTGGCGGTGTACTGAACCAGCTCGGGACCGCGTATGGCAGATTCTATGCTCTAGTTGCAGCTCTCTAGTCCTGATGTGGTGGTGGTGTACTGAACCGGCTCGGGACCGCGTATGGCAGATTCTATGCTCTAGTTGCAGCTCTCTAGCCCTGATATGGTGGCGGTGTACTGAACACGCTCGGGACCGCGTATGGCAGATTCTATGCTCTAGTTGCAGCTCTCTAGCCCTGATGCGGTGGTGGTGTACTGAACCGGATTGGGACCACGTATGGCAGATTCTACGCTCTAGTTGCAGCTCTCTAGCCCTGATGCGGTGGCGGTGTACTGAACCAGCTCGGGACCGCGTATGGCAGATTCTATGCTCTAGTTGCAGCTCTCTAGCCCTGATGCGGTGGCGGTGTACTGAACCGGCACGGGACCGCGTATGGCAGATTCTATGCTCTAGTTGCAGCTCTATAGCCCTGATGTGGTGGTGGTGTACTGAACCGGCTCGGGGCCGTGTATGGCAGATTCTATGCTCTAGTTGCAGCTCTCTAGCCCTGATGCGGTGGCGGTGTACTGAACCGGCTCGGGACCGCGTATGGCAGATTCTACGCTCTAGTTGCAGCTCTCTAGCCCTGATGTGGTGGCGGTGTACTGAACCGGCTCGGGATCGTGTATGGCAGATTCTATGCTCTAGTTGCAGCTCTCTAGCCCTGATGTGGTGGTGGTGTACTGAACCAGCTCGGGACCGCGTCTAGCAGATTCTATGCTCTAGTTGCAGCTCTCTAGCCCTGATGCGGTGGCGGTGTACTGAACCCGCTCGGGACCGTGTATGGCAGATTCTATGCTCTAGTTGCAGCTCTCTAGCCCTGATGTGGTGGCGGTGTACTGAACCGGCACGGGACCGCGTATGGCAGATTCTATGCTCTAGTTGCAGCTCTCTAGCCCTGATGCGGTGACAGTGTACTGAACCGGCTCGGGACCGCATATGGCAGATTCTACGCTCTAGTTGCAGCTCTCTAGTCCTGATGTGGTGGCGGTGTACTGAACCAGCTCGGGACCGCGTATGGCAGATTCTATGCTCTAGTTGCAGCTCTCTAGCCCTGATGTGGTGGCGGTGTACTGAACCAGCTCGGGACCGCGTCTAGCAGATTCTATGCTCTAGTTGCAGCTCTCTAGCCCTGATGCGGTGACGGTGTACTGAACTGGCCTGGGACCACGTATGGCAGATTCTATGCTCTAGTTGCAGCTCTCTAGCCCTGATGCGGTGGCGGTGTACTGAACTGGCCTGGGACCGCGTATGGCAGATTCTATGCTCTAGTTGCAGCTCTCTAGCCCTGATGCTGTGGCGGTGTACTGAACCAGCTCGGGACCACGTATGGCAGATTCTATGCTCTAGTTGCAGCTCTCTAGCCCTGATATGGTGGCGGTGTACTGAACCAGCTCGGGACTGCGTATGGCAGATTCTACGCTCTAGTTACAGCTCTCTAGTCCTGATGTGGTGGCGGTGTACTGAACCAGCTTGGGACCGTGTATGGCAGATTCTACGCTCTAGTTGCAGCTTTCTAGCCCTGATATGGTGGCGGTGTACTGAACCAGCTCGGGACCACGTATGGCAGATTCGATGCTCTAGTTGCAGCTCTCTAGCCCTGATGTGGTGGCGGTGTACTGAACCAGCTCGGGACCACGTATGGCAGATTTGATGCTCTAGTTGCAGCTCTCTAGCCCTGATGTGGTGGCGGTGTACTGAACCAGCTCGGGACCACGTATGGCAGATTCGATGCTCTAGTTGCAGCTCTCTAGTCCTGATGTGGTGGCGGTGTACTGAACCGGCTCGGGACCGCATATGGCAGATTCTATGCTCTAGTTGCAGCTCTCTAGCCCTGATGTGGTGGCGGTGTACTGAACCAGCTCGGGACCGCATATGGCAGATTCTACGCTCTAGTTGCAGCTCTCTAGCCCTGATGTGGTGGCGGTGTACTGAACCAGCTCGGGACCGCGTATGGCAGATTCTACGCTCTAGTTGCAGCTCTCTAGTCCTGATGTGGTGGCGGTGTACTGAACCAGCTCGGGACCGCGTATGGCAGATTCTATGCTCTAGTTGCAGCTCTCTAGCCCTGATGTGGTGGCGGTGTACTGAACCAGCTCGGGACCGCGTCTAGCAGATTCTATGCTCTAGTTGCAGCTCTCTAGCCCTGATGCGGTGACGGTGTACTGAACTGGCCTGGGACCACGTATGGCAGATTCTATGCTCTAGTTGCAGCTCTCTAGCCCTGATGCGGTGGCGGTGTACTGAACCGGCACGGGACCACGTATGGCAGATTCTATGCTCTAGTTGCAGTTCTCTAGTCCTGATGCGTTGGCGGTGTACTGAACTGGCCTGGGACCGCGTATGGCAGATTCTATGCTCTAGTTGCAGCTCTCTAGCCCTGATGCTGTGGCGGTGTACTGAACTGGCCTGGGACCGCGTATGGCAGATTCTATGCTCTAGTTGCAGCTCTCTAGCCATGATGCGGTGGCGGTGTACTGAACCAGCTCGGGACCGCGTATGGCAGATTCTATGCTCTAGTTGCAGCTCTCTAGCCCTGATGTGGTGGTGGTGTACTGAACTGGCTCGGGACCGCGTATGGCAGATTCTATGCTCTAGTTGCAGCTCTCTAGTCCTGATGTGGTGGCGGTGTACTGAACCAGCTCGGGACCACGTATGGCAGATTCTACGCTCTAGTTGCAGCTCTCTAGCCCTGATGCGGTGGCGGTGTACTGAACCAGCTCAGGACCGCGTATGGCAGATTCTATGCTCTAGTTGCAGCTCTCTAGCCCTGATGTGGTGGTGGTGTACTGAACCAGCTCGGGACCGCATATAGCAGATTCTACGTTCTAGTTACAGCTCTCTAGTCCTGATGTGGTGGCGGTGTACTGAACCAGCTCAGGACCACGCATGGCAGATTCTACGCTATAGTTGCAGCTCTCTAGCCCTGATGTGGAGGCGGTGTACTGAACCAGCTCGGGACTGCGTATAGCAGACTCTATGCTCTAGTTGCAGCTCTCTAGCCCTGATGTGGTGGCGGTGTACTGAACCAGCTCGGGACCGCGTATGGCAGATTCTACGCTCTAGTTGCAGCTCTCTAGCCCTGATGCGGTGGCGGTGTACTGAACCAGCTCGGGACTGCGTATGGCAGATTCTATGCTCTAGTTGCAGCTCTCTAGCCCTGATATGGTGGCGGTGTACTGAACCGGCTCGGGACCGCGTATGGCAGATTCTACGCTCTAGTTGCAGCTCTCTAGCCCTGATGCGGTGGTGGTGTACTGAACCAGCTCGGGACCGCGTATGGCAGATTCTACGCTCTAGTTGCAGCTCTCTAGCCCTGATGCGGTGGCGGTGTACTGAACCGGCTCGGGACCGCGTATGGCAGATTCTATGCTCTAGTTGCAGCTCTCTAGCCCTGATGTGGTGGCGGTGTACTGAACTGGCTCGGGACCGCGTATGGCAGATTCTATGCTCTAGTTGCAGCTCTCTAGTCCTGATGTGGTGGTGGTGTACTGAACTGGCTCGGGACCACGTATGGCAGATTCTACGCTCTAGTTGCAGCTCTCTAGCCCTGATGTGGTTGCGGTGTACTGAACCAGCTCGGGACAGTGTATGGCAGATTCTTTGCTCTAGTTGCAGCTCTCTAGTCCTGATGTGGTGGTGGTGTACTGAACCAGCTCGGGACTGCGTATAGCAGACTCTACGCTCTAGTTGCAGCTCTCTAGCCCTGATGTGGTGGCGGTGTAATGAACTGGCTCGGGACCGCGTATGGCAGATTCTATGCTCTAGTTGCAGCTCTCTAGTCCTGATGTGGTGGTGGTGTACTGAACTGGATCGGGACCGCGTATGGCAGATTCTATGCTCTAGTTGCAGCTCTCTAGCCCTGATGTGGTGGCGGTGTACTGAACCGGCTCGGGATCGTGTATGGCAGATTCTATGCTCTAGTTGCAGCTCTCTAGCCCTGATGTGGTGGTGGTGTACTGAACCAGCTCGGGACCGCGTCTAGCAGATTCTATGCTCTAGTTGCAGCTCTCTAGCCCTGATGCGGTGGCGGTGTACTGAACCCGCTCGGGACCGTGTATGGCAGATTCTATGCTCTAGTTGCAGCTCTCTAGCCCTGATGTGGTGGCGGTGTACTGAACCGGCACGGGACCGCGTATGGCAGATTCTATGCTCTAGTTGCAGCTCTCTAGCCCTGATGCGGTGACAGTGTACTGAACCGGCTCGGGACCGCATATGGCAGATTCTACGCTCTAGTTGCAGCTCTCTAGTCCTGATGTGGTGGCGGTGTACTGAACCAGCTCGGGACCGCGTATGGCAGATTCTATGCTCTAGTTGCAGCTCTCTAGCCCTGATGTGGTGGCGGTGTACTGAACCAGCTCGGGACCGCGTCTAGCAGATTCTATGCTCTAGTTGCAGCTCTCTAGCCCTGATGCGGTGACGGTGTACTGAACTGGCCTGGGACCACGTATGGCAGATTCTATGCTCTAGTTGCAGCTCTCTAGCCCTGATGCGGTGGCGGTGTACTGAACTGGCCTGGGACCGCGTATGGCAGATTCTATGCTCTAGTTGCAGCTCTCTAGCCCTGATGCTGTGGCGGTGTACTGAACCAGCTCGGGACCACGTATGGCAGATTCTATGCTCTAGTTGCAGCTCTCTAGCCCTGATATGGTGGCGGTGTACTGAACCAGCTCGGGACTGCGTATGGCAGATTCTACGCTCTAGTTACAGCTCTCTAGTCCTGATGTGGTGGCGGTGTACTGAACCAGCTTGGGACCGTGTATGGCAGATTCTACGCTCTAGTTGCAGCTTTCTAGCCCTGATATGGTGGCGGTGTACTGAACCAGCTCGGGACCACGTATGGCAGATTCGATGCTCTAGTTGCAGCTCTCTAGCCCTGATGTGGTGGCGGTGTACTGAACCAGCTCGGGACCACGTATGGCAGATTTGATGCTCTAGTTGCAGCTCTCTAGCCCTGATGTGGTGGCGGTGTACTGAACCAGCTCGGGACCACGTATGGCAGATTCGATGCTCTAGTTGCAGCTCTCTAGTCCTGATGTGGTGGCGGTGTACTGAACCGGCTCGGGACCGCATATGGCAGATTCTATGCTCTAGTTGCAGCTCTCTAGCCCTGATGTGGTGGCGGTGTACTGAACCAGCTCGGGACCGCATATGGCAGATTCTACGCTCTAGTTGCAGCTCTCTAGCCCTGATGTGGTGGCGGTGTACTGAACCAGCTCGGGACCGCGTATGGCAGATTCTACGCTCTAGTTGCAGCTCTCTAGTCCTGATGTGGTGGCGGTGTACTGAACCAGCTCGGGACCGCGTATGGCAGATTCTATGCTCTAGTTGCAGCTCTCTAGCCCTGATGTGGTGGCGGTGTACTGAACCAGCTCGGGACCGCGTCTAGCAGATTCTATGCTCTAGTTGCAGCTCTCTAGCCCTGATGCGGTGACGGTGTACTGAACTGGCCTGGGACCACGTATGGCAGATTCTATGCTCTAGTTGCAGCTCTCTAGCCCTGATGCGGTGGCGGTGTACTGAACCGGCACGGGACCACGTATGGCAGATTCTATGCTCTAGTTGCAGTTCTCTAGTCCTGATGCGTTGGCGGTGTACTGAACTGGCCTGGGACCGCGTATGGCAGATTCTATGCTCTAGTTGCAGCTCTCTAGCCCTGATGCTGTGGCGGTGTACTGAACTGGCCTGGGACCGCGTATGGCAGATTCTATGCTCTAGTTGCAGCTCTCTAGCCATGATGCGGTGGCGGTGTACTGAACCAGCTCGGGACCGCGTATGGCAGATTCTATGCTCTAGTTGCAGCTCTCTAGCCCTGATGTGGTGGTGGTGTACTGAACTGGCTCGGGACCGCGTATGGCAGATTCTATGCTCTAGTTGCAGCTCTCTAGTCCTGATGTGGTGGCGGTGTACTGAACCAGCTCGGGACCACGTATGGCAGATTCTACGCTCTAGTTGCAGCTCTCTAGCCCTGATGCGGTGGCGGTGTACTGAACCAGCTCAGGACCGCGTATGGCAGATTCTATGCTCTAGTTGCAGCTCTCTAGCCCTGATGTGGTGGTGGTGTACTGAACCAGCTCGGGACCGCATATAGCAGATTCTACGCTCTAGTTACAGCTCTCTAGTCATGATGTGGTGGCGGTGTACTGAACCAGCTCAGGACCACGCATGGCAGATTCTACGCTATAGTTGCAGCTCTCTAGCCCTGATGTGGAGGCGGTGTACTGAACCAGCTCGGGACTGCGTATAGCAGACTCTATGCTCTAGTTGCAGCTCTCTAGCCCTGATGTGGTGGCGGTGTACTGAACCAGCTCGGGACCACGTATGGCAGATTCTACGCTCTAGTTGCAGCTCTCTAGCCCTGATGCGGTGGCGGTGTACTGAACCAGCTCGGGACTGCGTATGGCAGATTCTATGCTCTAGTTGCAGCTCTCTAGCCCTGATATGGTGGCGGTGTACTGAACCGGCTCGGGACCGCGTATGGCAGATTCTACGCTCTAGTTGCAGCTCTCTAGCCCTGATGCTGTGGCGGTGTACTGAACCAGCTCGGGACCACGTATGGCAGATTCTATGCTCTAGTTGCAGCTCTCTAGCCCTGATATGGTGGCGGTGTACTGAACCAGCTCGGGACTGCGTATGGCAGATTCTACGCTCTAGTTACAGCTCTCTAGTCCTGATGTGGTGGCGGTGTACTGAACCAGCTTGGGACCGTGTATGGCAGATTCTACGCTCTAGTTGCAGCTTTCTAGCCCTGATATGGTGGCGGTGTACTGAACCAGCTCGGGACCACGTATGGCAGATTCGATGCTCTAGTTGCAGCTCTCTAGCCCTGATGTGGTGGCGGTGTACTGAACCAGCTCGGGACCACGTATGGCAGATTTGATGCTCTAGTTGCAGCTCTCTAGCCCTGATGTGGTGGCGGTGTACTGAACCAGCTCGGGACCACGTATGGCAGATTCGATGCTCTAGTTGCAGCTCTCTAGTCCTGATGTGGTGGCGGTGTACTGAACCGGCTCGGGACCGCATATGGCAGATTCTATGCTCTAGTTGCAGCTCTCTAGCCCTGATGTGGTGGCGGTGTACTGAACCAGCTCGGGACCGCATATGGCAGATTCTACGCTCTAGTTGCAGCTCTCTAGCCCTGATGTGGTGGCGGTGTACTGAACCAGCTCGGGACCGCGTATGGCAGATTCTACGCTCTAGTTGCAGCTCTCTAGTCCTGATGTGGTGGCGGTGTACTGAACCAGCTCGGGACCGCGTATGGCAGATTCTATGCTCTAGTTGCAGCTCTCTAGCCCTGATGTGGTGGCGGTGTACTGAACCAGCTCGGGACCGCGTCTAGCAGATTCTATGCTCTAGTTGCAGCTCTCTAGCCCTGATGCGGTGACGGTGTACTGAACTGGCCTGGGACCACGTATGGCAGATTCTATGCTCTAGTTGCAGCTCTCTAGCCCTGATGCGGTGGCGGTGTACTGAACCGGCACGGGACCACGTATGGCAGATTCTATGCTCTAGTTGCAGTTCTCTAGTCCTGATGCGTTGGCGGTGTACTGAACTGGCCTGGGACCGCGTATGGCAGATTCTATGCTCTAGTTGCAGCTCTCTAGCCCTGATGCTGTGGCGGTGTACTGAACTGGCCTGGGACCGCGTATGGCAGATTCTATGCTCTAGTTGCAGCTCTCTAGCCATGATGCGGTGGCGGTGTACTGAACCAGCTCGGGACCGCGTATGGCAGATTCTATGCTCTAGTTGCAGCTCTCTAGCCCTGATGTGGTGGTGGTGTACTGAACTGGCTCGGGACCGCGTATGGCAGATTCTATGCTCTAGTTGCAGCTCTCTAGTCCTGATGTGGTGGCGGTGTACTGAACCAGCTCGGGACCACGTATGGCAGATTCTACGCTCTAGTTGCAGCTCTCTAGCCCTGATGCGGTGGCGGTGTACTGAACCAGCTCAGGACCGCGTATGGCAGATTCTATGCTCTAGTTGCAGCTCTCTAGCCCTGATGTGGTGGTGGTGTACTGAACCAGCTCGGGACCGCATATAGCAGATTCTACGCTCTAGTTACAGCTCTCTAGTCATGATGTGGTGGCGGTGTACTGAACCAGCTCAGGACCACGCATGGCAGATTCTACGCTATAGTTGCAGCTCTCTAGCCCTGATGTGGAGGCGGTGTACTGAACCAGCTCGGGACTGCGTATAGCAGACTCTATGCTCTAGTTGCAGCTCTCTAGCCCTGATGTGGTGGCGGTGTACTGAACCAGCTCGGGACCACGTATGGCAGATTCTACGCTCTAGTTGCAGCTCTCTAGCCCTGATGCGGTGGCGGTGTACTGAACCAGCTCGGGACTGCGTATGGCAGATTCTATGCTCTAGTTGCAGCTCTCTAGCCCTGATATGGTGGCGGTGTACTGAACCGGCTCGGGACCGCGTATGGCAGATTCTACGCTCTAGTTGCAGCTCTCTAGCCCTGATGCGGTGGTGGTGTACTGAACCAGCTCGGGACCGCGTATGGCAGATTCTACGCTCTAGTTGCAGCTCTCTAGCCCTGATGCGGTGGCGGTGTACTGAACCGGCTCGGGACCGCGTATGGCAGATTCTATGCTCTAGTTGCAGCTCTCTAGCCCTGATGTGGTGGCGGTGTACTGAACTGGCTCGGGACCGCGTATGGCAGATTCTATGCTCTAGTTGCAGCTCTCTAGTCCTGATGTGGTGGTGGTGTACTGAACTGGCTCGGGACCACGTATGGCAGATTCTACGCTCTAGTTGCAGCTCTCTAGCCCTGATGTGGTTGCGGTGTACTGAACCAGCTCGGGACAGTGTATGGCAGATTCTTTGCTCTAGTTGCAGCTCTCTAGTCCTGATGTGGTGGTGGTGTACTGAACCAGCTCGGGACTGCGTATAGCAGACTCTACGCTCTAGTTGCAGCTCTCTAGCCCTGATGTGGTGGCGGTGTAATGAACTGGCTCGGGACCGCGTATGGCAGATTCTATGCTCTAGTTGCAGCTCTCTAGTCCTGATGTGGTGGTGGTGTACTGAACTGGATCGGGACCGCGTATGGCAGATTCTATGCTCTAGTTGCAGCTCTCTAGCCCTGATGTGGTGGCGGTGTACTGAACCAGCTCGGGACCGCATATAGCAGATTCTACGCTCTAGTTACAGCTCTCTAGTCCTGATGTGGTGGCGGTGTACTGAACCAGCTCGGGACCACGTATGGCAGATTCTACGCTCTAGTTGCAGCTCTCTAGTCCTGATGTGGTGGCGGTGTACTGAACCAGCTCGGGACCGCATATAGCAGATTCTACGCTCTAGTTACAGCTCTCTAGTCCTGATGTGGTGGCGGTGTACTGAACCAGCTCGGGACCACGTATGGCAGATTCTACGCTGTAGTTGCAGCTCTCTAGTCCTGATGTGGTGGCGGTGTACTGAACCAGCTCGGGACCGCATATAGCAGATTCGACGCTCTAGTTACAGCTCTCTAGTCCTGATGTGGTGGCGGTGTACTGAACCAGCTCGGGACCGCGTATGGCAGATTCTACGCTCTAGTTGCAGCTCTCTAGCCCTGATGTGGTGGTGGTGTACTGAACCAGCTCGGGACTGCGTATGGCAGATTCTATGCTCTAGTTGCAGCTCTCTAGCCCTTATGCGGTGGCGGTGTACTGAACCAGCTCGGGACCACGCATGGCAGATTCTACGCTCAAGTTGCAGCTCTCTAGTCCTGATGTGGTGGCGGTGTACTGAACTGGCCTGGGACCACGCATGGCAGATTCTACGCTCTAGTTGCAGCTCTCTAGTCCTGATGTGGTGGCGGTGTACTGAACCGGCTCGGGACCGTGTATGGCAGATTCTATGCTCTAGTTGCAGCACTCTAGTCCTGATGTGGTGGCGGAGTACTGAACCAGCTCGGGACTGCGTATGGCAGATTCTATGCTCTAGTTGCAGCTCTCTAGCCCTGATGTGGTGGCGGAGTACTGAACCAGCTCGGGACTGCGTATAGCAGACTCTATGCTCTAGTTGCAGCTCTCTAGCCCTGATGTGGTGGCGGAGTACTGAACCAGCTCGGGACCGTGTATGGCAGATTCTACGCTCAAGTTGCAGCTCTCTAGCCCTGATGTGGTGGCGGTGTACTGAACTGGCTCGGGACCGGGTATGGCAGATTCTATGCTCTAGTTGCAGCTCTCTAGCCCTGATGTGGTGGCGGTGTACTGAACTGGCTCGGGACCGGGTATGGCAGATTCTATGCTCTAGTTGCAGCTCTCTAGCCCTGATGTGGTGGCGGTGTACTGAACTGGCTCGGGACCGGGTATGGCAGATTCTATGCTCTAGTTGCAGCTCTCTAGCCCTGATGTGGTGGCGGTGTACTGAACCAGCTCGGGACCACGCATGGCAGATTCTACGCTCAAGTTGCAGCTCTCTAGCCCTGATGTGGTGGCGGTGTCAGGGCCGGCCCTAGACTATTTGCCGCCTGAGGCAAAAAAAAAAATTCCGGCGCGCTCTGGGGGGCCGCCGAGCTGGAGGGGTAGCTGGCAGGATGGGGGTATTGGGCCTAGCGGCGGGAAGGGGGTCGTACCCCCCCTCCCTCGCCTGGGTCCCCCGTGCTCCGCTCCCCTCCAGCCTTAAATACAAGCAGCCGCTATGTGTAAGAGGCACGGGCGGGTAGGACTCACCTCTTCCTCGTTCCAAGCGTGCGCTCCACTGACGTCACTTCCAGGGCATTCCAGGAAGTGACGTCAGTGGAGCGCACGCTTGGAACGAGGAAGAGGTGAGTCCTACCCGCCCGTGCCTCTTACACATAGCGGCTGCTTGTATTTAAGGCTGGAGGGGAGCGGAGCACGGGGGACCCAGGCGAGGGAGGGGGGGGTCCGACCCCCCTCCCCGCCGCTAGGCCCAATACCCCCGTCCTGCCAGCTACCCCTCCAGCTCGGCGGCCGGCTCCCCGCACCCACGGACGGGCGGGTGCCGCCCCTGGAATTTTGCCGCCTGAGGCAAAAGTTTCACCCCGCCTCATGAGCGGGCCGGCCCTGGGCGGTGTACTGAACTGGCTCGGGACTGGGTATGGCAGATTCTATGCTCTAGTTGCAGCTCTCTAGTCCTGATGTGGTGGCGGTGTACTGAACCCGCTCGGGACCGCATATGGCAGATTCTATGCTCTAGTTGCAGCACTCTAGTCCTGATGTGGTGGCGGAGTACTGAACCAGCTCGGGACTGCGTATGGCAGATTCTATGCTCTAGTTGCAGCTCTCTAGCCCTGATGTGGTGGCGGAGTACTGAACCAGCTCGGGACTGCGTATAGCAGACTCTATGCTCTAGTTGCAGCTCTCTAGCCCTGATGTGGTGGCGGAGTACTGAACCAGCTCGGGACCGTGTATGGCAGATTCTACGCTCAAGTTGCAGCTCTCTAGCCCTGATGTGGTGGCGGTGTACTGAACTGGCTCGGGACCGGGTATGGCAGATTCTATGCTCTAGTTGCAGCTCTCTAGCCCTGATGTGGTGGCGGTGTACTGAACTGGCTCGGGACCGGGTATGGCAGATTCTATGCTCTAGTTGCAGCTCTCTAGCCCTGATGTGGTGGCGGTGTACTGAACTGGCTCGGGACCGCGTATGGCAGATTCTATGCTCTAGTTGCAGCTCTCTAGCCCTGATGCGGTGGCGGTGTACTGAACCGGCTCGGGATCACGTATGGCAGATTCTATGCTCTAGTTGCAGCTCTCTAGCCCTGATGTGGTGGCGGTGTACTGAACCAGCTCGGGACCACGCATGGCAGATTCTACGCTCAAGTTGCAGCTCTCTAGCCCTGATGCTGTGGCGGTGTACTGAACTGGCTCGGGACTGCGTATGGCAGATTCTATGCTCTAGTTGCAGCTCTCTAGTCCTGATGTGGTGGTGGTGTACTGAACCAGCCCGGGACCACGCATGGCAGATTCTACGCTCTAGTTGCAGCTCTCTAGCCCTGATGTGGTGGCGGTGTACTGAACTGGCTCGGGACCGCGTATGACAGATTCTATGCTCTAGTTGCAGCTCTCTAGTCCTGATGTGGTGGTGGTGTACTGAACTGGCTCGGGACCGCGTATGGCAGATTCTATGCTCTAGTTGCAGCTCTCTAGTCCTGATGTGGTGGCGGAGTACTGAACCAGGTCGGGACCGTGTATGGCAGATTCTACGCTCTAGTTGCAGCTCTCTAGTCCTGATGTGGTGGCGGAGTACTGAACCAGCTCGGGACCGCGTATGGCAGATTCTATGCTCTAGTTGCAGCTCTCTAGCCCTGATGTGGTGGCTGTCTACTGAACCAGCTCGGGACCACGTATGGCAGATTCTATGCTCTAGTTGCAGCTCTCTAGCCCTGATGTGGTGGCGGTGTACTGAACCAGCTCGGGACCGCGTATGGCAGATTCTACGCTCTAGTTGCAGCTCTCTAGTCCTGATGTGGTGGCGGAGTACTGAACCGGCTCGGGACCGCGTATGGCAGATTCTATGCTCTAGTTGCAGCTCTCTAGCCCTGATGTGGTGGCGGTGTACTGAACCAGCTCGGGACCGCGTATGGCAGATTCTACGCTCTAGTTGCAGCTCTCTAGTCCTGATGCGGTGGCGGAGTACTGAACCGACTCGGGACCACATATGGCAGATTCTACGCTCTAGTTGCAGCTCTCTAGCCCTGATGTGGTGGCGGTGTACTGAACCAGCTCGGGACCGCGTATGGCATATTCTATCCTCTACTTGCATCTCTTTAGCCCTGATGTGGTGGCGGTGTACTGAACCAGCTCGGGACCACGTATGGCAGATTCTACGCTCTAGTTACAGCTCTCTAGCCCTGATGCGGAGGCGGTGTACTGAACCGGCTCGGGACCGCGTATGGCAGATTCTATGCTCTAGTTGCCGCTCTCTAGCCCTGATGTGGTGGCGGTGTACTGAACTGGCCTGGGACTGCGTCTAGCAGATTCTATGCTCTAGTTGCAGCTCTCTAGCCCTGATGTGGTGGCGGTGTACTGAACCGGCTCGGGACCGCGTCTAGCAGATTCTACGCTCTAGTTGCTTCTCTCTAGCCCTGATGTGGTGGCGGTGTACTGAACCAGCTCGGGACCACGTATGGCAGATTCTATGCTCTAGTTGCAGCTCTCTAGCCCTGATGCGGTGGCGGTGTACTGAACCAGCTCGGGACCGCGTATGGCAGATTCTATGCTCTAGTTGCAGCTCTCTAGCCCTGATGCGGTGGCGGTGTACTGAACCGGCTCGGGACGGCGTATGGCAGATTCTATGCTCTAGTTGCAGCTCTCTAGCCCTTATGCGGTGGCGGTGTACTGAACCGGCTCGGGACCGTGTATGGCAGATTCTATGCTCTAGTTGCAGCTCTCTAGCCCTGATGTGGTGGTGGTGTCGGTGTACTGAACCAGCTCGGGACCGCGTATAGCAGATTCTATGCTCTAGTTGCAGCTCTCTAGCCCTGATGTGGTGGCGGTGTACTGAACTGGCTCGGGACCGCGTATGGCAGAGTCTATGCTCTAGTTGCATCTCTTTAGCCCTGATGCGGTGGCGGTGTACTGAACCAGCTCGGGACCGCGTATGGCAGATTCTATGCTCTAGTTGCAGCTCTCTAGCCCTGATGTGGTGGCGGTGTACTGAACTGGCTCGGGACCGCGTATGGCAGAGTCTATGCTCTAGTTGCATCTCTTTAGCCCTGATGCGGTGGCGGTGTACTGAACCAGCTCGGGACCGCGTATGGCAGATTCTACGCTCTAGTTGCAGCTCTCTAGCCCTGATGTGGTGGTGGTGTACTGAACCGGCTCGGGACCAGATATGGCAGATTCTAGGCTCTAGTTGCAGCTCTCTAGCCCTGATGCGGTGGCGGTGTACTGAACCGGCTCGGGACGGCGTATGGCAGATTCTATGCTCTAGTTGCAGCTCTCTAGCCCTTATGCGGTGGCGGTGTACTGAACCGGCTCGGGACCGTGTATGGCAGATTCTATTCTCTAGTTGCAGCTCTCTAGCCCTGATGTGGTGGTGGTTGGCGGTGTACTGAACCAGCTCGGGACCGCGTATAGCAGATTCTATGCTCTAGTTGCCGCTCTCTAGCCCTAATGCGGTGGCGGTGTACTGAACCGGCTCAGGACCGCGTATAGCAGATTCTAGGCTCTAGTTACAGCTCTCTAGCCTTGATGCGGTGACGGTGTACTGAACCGGCTCGGGACCGCATATGGCAGATTCTACGCTCTAGTTGCAGCTCTCTAGCCCTGATGCGGTGGCGGTGTACTGAACCAGCTCGGGACCACATTGGCAGATTCTATGCTCTAGTTGCAGCTCTCTAGCCCTGATGCGGTGGCGGTGTACTGAACCAGCTCGGGACCGTGTATGGCAGATTCTATGCTCTAGTTGCAGCTCTCTAGCCCTGATGCGGTGACAGTGTACTGAACCAGCTCGGGACCGTGTATGGCACATTCTATGCTCTAGTTGCAGATCTCTAGCCCTGATGCGGTGGCGGTGTACTGAACCAGCTCGGGACCACATATGGCAGATTCTATGCTCTAGTTGCAGCTCTCTAGCCCTGATGCGGTGGCGGTGTACTGAACCAGCTCGGGACCGTGTATGGCAGATTCTATGCTCTAGTTGCAGCTCTCTAGCCCTGATGCGGTGACAGTGTACTGAACCAGCTCGGGACCGTGTATGGCAGATTCTATGCTCTAGTTGCAGCTCTCTAGACCTGATGCGGTGGCGGTGTACTGAACCAGCTCGGGACCACATATGGCAGATTCTATGCTCTAGTTGCAGCTCTCTAGCCCTGATGCGGTGGCGGTGTACTGAACCAGCTCGGGACCGTGTATGGCAGATTCTATGCTCTAGTTGCAGCTCTCTAGCCCTGATGCGGTGACAGTGTACTGAACCAGCTCGGGACCGTGTATGGCAGATTCTATGCTCTAGTTGCAGCTCTCTAGCCCTGATGTGGTGGCGGTGTACTGAACCAGCTCGGGACCGCGTATGGCAGATTCTATGCTCTAGTTGCAACTCTCTAGCCCTGATGCGGTGGCGGTGTACTGAACCAGCTCGGGACCACATATGGCAGATTCTATGCTCTAGTTGCAGCTCTCTAGCCCTGATGCGGTGGCGGTGTACTGAACCAGCTCGGGACCGCGTATGGCAGACTCTATGCTCTAGTTGCCGCTCTCTAGCCCTGATGCGGTGGCGGTGTACTGAACCAGCTCGGGACCGCGTATGGCAGATTCTAGGCTCTAGTTACAGCTCTCCAATATGTAGAAGAAGGCACTCCACAAGCTCCAAACTTGCGTTTGACTTCTTTATTCGAGCAACAGCACACACTACATGTTACGGGTACTCTGACCCTTCATCATCTTATTTTCCTAGAGAGGTGACCAAAATGTAAAGCAAACGGAATTCTTTCAGACTTTTTGTTCTTACTCCTTCCTGATCCCAACAATGACCCTCTGCTCAAAGTGCCTACTTCTTCACTGACTTGCAACATTCTAGTTACAGCTCTCTAGCCCTGATGCGGTGGCGGTGTACTGAACCAGCTCGGGACCACGTATGGCAGATTCTATGCTCTAGTTGCAGCTCTCTAGCCCTGATGCGGTGGTGGTGTACTGAACCAGCTCGGGACCACGTATGGCAGATTCTATGCTCTAGTTGCAGCTCTCTAGCCCTGATGCGGTGGCGGTGTACTGAACCGGCTCGGGACCGCGTCTAGCAGATTCTATGCTCTAGTTGCATCTCTGTAGCCCTGATGTGGTGGCGGTGTACTGAACCAGCTCGGGACCGCGTATGGCAGATTCTATGCTCTAGTTGCAACTCTCTAGCCCTGATGCGGTGGCGGTGTACTGAACCAGCTCGGGACCACATATGGCAGATTCTATGCTCTAGTTGCAGCTCTCTAGCCCTGATGCGGTGGCGGTGTACTGAACCAGCTCGGGACCGTGTATGGCAGATTCTATGCTCTAGTTGCATCTCTTTAGCCCTGATGCGGTGGCGGTGTACTGAACCAGCTCGGGACCACATATGGCAGATTCTATGCTCTAGTTGCAGCTCTCTAGCCCTGATGCGGTGGCGGTGTACTGAACCAGCTCGGGACCGTGTATGGCAGATTCTATGCTCTAGTTGCAGCTCTCTAGCCCTGATGCGGTGGCGGTGTACTGAACCAGCTCGGGACCACATATGGCAGATTCTATGCTCTAGTTGCAGCTCTCTAGCCCTGATGCGGTGGCGGTGTACTGAACCAGCTCGGGACCGTGTATGGCAGATTCTATGCTCTAGTTGCAGCTCTCTAGCCCTGATGCGGTGACAGTGTACTGAACCAGCTCGGGACCGTGTATGGCAGATTCTATGCTCTAGTTGCAGCTCTCTAGCCCTGATGCGGTGGCGGTGTACTGAACCAGCTCGGGACCGCGTATGGCAGATTCTATGCTCTAGTTGCAACTCTCTAGCCCTGATGCGGTGGCGGTGTACTGAACCAGCTCGGGACCGCGTATGGCAGATTCTACGCTCTAGTTGCAGCTCTCTAGCCCTGATGTGGTGGCGGTATACTGAACCGGCTCGGGACCAGATATGGCAGATTCTAGGCTCTAGTTACAGCTCTCTAGCCCTGATGCGGTGGCGGTGTACTGAACTGGCCTGGGACCACGCATGGCAGATTCTACGCTCTAGTTGCAGCTCTCTAGTCCTGATGTGGTGGCGGTGTACTGAACCGGCTCGGGACCGTGTATGGCAGATTCTATGCTCTAGTTGCAGCACTCTAGTCCTGATGTGGTGGCGGAGTACTGAACCAGCTCGGGACTGCGTATGGCAGATTCTATGCTCTAGTTGCAGCTCTCTAGCCCTGATGTGGTGGCGGAGTACTGAACCAGCTCGGGACTGCGTATAGCAGACTCTATGCTCTAGTTGCAGCTCTCTAGCCCTGATGTGGTGGCGGAGTACTGAACCAGCTCGGGACCGTGTATGGCAGATTCTACGCTCAAGTTGCAGCTCTCTAGCCCTGATGTGGTGGCGGTGTACTGAACTGGCTCGGGACCGGGTATGGCAGATTCTATGCTCTAGTTGCAGCTCTCTAGCCCTGATGTGGTGGCGGTGTACTGAACTGGCTCGGGACCGGGTATGGCAGATTCTATGCTCTAGTTGCAGCTCTCTAGCCCTGATGTGGTGGCGGTGTACTGAACTGGCTCGGGACCGGGTATGGCAGATTCTATGCTCTAGTTGCAGCTCTCTAGCCCTGATGTGGTGGCGGTGTACTGAATCAGCTCGGGACCACGCATGGCAGATTCTACGCTCAAGTTGCAGCTCTCTAGCCCTGATGTGGAGGCGGTGTACTGAACCAGCTCGGGACTGCGTATGGCAGATTCTATGCTCTAGTTGCAGCTCTCTAGTCCTGATGTGGTGGTGGTGTACTGAACTGGCTCGGGACCGGGTATGGCAGATTCTATGCTCTAGTTGCAGCTCTCTAGCCCTGATGTGGTGGCGGTGTACTGAACTGGCTCGGGACCGGGTATGGCAGATTCTATGCTCTAGTTGCAGCTCTCTAGTCCTGATGTGGTGGCGGTGTACTGAACCCGCTCGGGACCGCGTATGGCAGATTCTATGCTCTAGTTGCAGCTCTCTAGTCCTGATGTGGTGGTGGTGTACTGAACCAGCTCGGGACCACGCATGGCAGATTCTACGCTCTAGTTGCAGCTCTCTAGCCCTGATGTGGTGGCGGTGTACTGAACTGGCTCGGGACCGCGTATGACAGATTCTATGCTCTAGTTGCAGCTCTCTAGTCCTGATGTGGTGGTGGTGTACTGAACTGGCTCGGGACCGCGTATGGCAGATTCTATGCTCTAGTTGCAGCTCTCTAGCCCTGATGCGGTGACAGTGTACTGAACCAGCTCGGGACCGTGTATGGCAGATTCTATGCTCTAGTTGCAGCTCTCTAGCCCTGATGTGGTGGCGGTGTACTGAACCAGCTCGGGACCGCGTATGGCAGATTCTATGCTCTAGTTGCAACTCTCTAGCCCTGATGCGGTGGCGGTGTACTGAACCAGCTCGGGACCACATATGGCAGATTCTATGCTCTAGTTGCAGCTCTCTAGCCCTGATGCGGTGGCGGTGTACTGAACCAGCTCGGGACCGCGTATGGCAGACTCTATGCTCTAGTTGCCGCTCTCTAGCCCTGATGCGGTGGCGGTGTACTGAACCAGCTCGGGACCGCGTATGGCAGATTCTAGGCTCTAGTTACAGCTCTCCAATATGTAGAAGAAGGCACTCCACAAGCTCCAAACTTGCGTTTGACTTCTTTATTCGAGCAACAGCACACACTACATGTTACGGGTACTCTGACCCTTCATCATCTTATTTTCCTAGAGAGGTGACCAAAATGTAAAGCAAACGGAATTCTTTCAGACTTTTTGTTCTTACTCCTTCCTGATCCCAACAATGACCCTCTGCTCAAAGTGCCTACTTCTTCACTGACTTGCAACATTCTAGTTACAGCTCTCTAGCCCTGATGCGGTGGCGGTGTACTGAACCAGCTCGGGACCACGTATGGCAGATTCTATGCTCTAGTTGCAGCTCTCTAGCCCTGATGCGGTGGTGGTGTACTGAACCAGCTCGGGACCACGTATGGCAGATTCTATGCTCTAGTTGCAGCTCTCTAGCCCTGATGCGGTGGCGGTGTACTGAACCGGCTCGGGACCGCGTCTAGCAGATTCTATGCTCTAGTTGCATCTCTGTAGCCCTGATGTGGTGGCGGTGTACTGAACCAGCTCGGGACCGCGTATGGCAGATTCTATGCTCTAGTTGCAACTCTCTAGCCCTGATGCGGTGGCGGTGTACTGAACCAGCTCGGGACCACATATGGCAGATTCTATGCTCTAGTTGCAGCTCTCTAGCCCTGATGCGGTGGCGGTGTACTGAACCAGCTCGGGACCGTGTATGGCAGATTCTATGCTCTAGTTGCATCTCTTTAGCCCTGATGCGGTGGCGGTGTACTGAACCAGCTCGGGACCACATATGGCAGATTCTATGCTCTAGTTGCAGCTCTCTAGCCCTGATGCGGTGGCGGTGTACTGAACCAGCTCGGGACCGTGTATGGCAGATTCTATGCTCTAGTTGCAGCTCTCTAGCCCTGATGCGGTGGCGGTGTACTGAACCAGCTCGGGACCACATATGGCAGATTCTATGCTCTAGTTGCAGCTCTCTAGCCCTGATGCGGTGGCGGTGTACTGAACCAGCTCGGGACCGTGTATGGCAGATTCTATGCTCTAGTTGCAGCTCTCTAGCCCTGATGCGGTGACAGTGTACTGAACCAGCTCGGGACCGTGTATGGCAGATTCTATGCTCTAGTTGCAGCTCTCTAGCCCTGATGCGGTGGCGGTGTACTGAACCAGCTCGGGACCGCGTATGGCAGATTCTATGCTCTAGTTGCAACTCTCTAGCCCTGATGCGGTGGCGGTGTACTGAACCAGCTCGGGACCGCGTATGGCAGATTCTACGCTCTAGTTGCAGCTCTCTAGTCCTGATGTGGTGGCGGTGTACTGAACCGGCTCGGGACCGTGTATGGCAGATTCTATGCTCTAGTTGCAGCACTCTAGTCCTGATGTGGTGGCGGAGTACTGAACCAGCTCGGGACTGCGTATGGCAGATTCTATGCTCTAGTTGCAGCTCTCTAGCCCTGATGTGGTGGCGGAGTACTGAACCAGCTCGGGACTGCGTATAGCAGACTCTATGCTCTAGTTGCAGCTCTCTAGCCCTGATGTGGTGGCGGAGTACTGAACCAGCTCGGGACCGTGTATGGCAGATTCTACGCTCAAGTTGCAGCTCTCTAGCCCTGATGTGGTGGCGGTGTACTGAACTGGCTCGGGACCGGGTATGGCAGATTCTATGCTCTAGTTGCAGCTCTCTAGCCCTGATGTGGTGGCGGTGTACTGAACTGGCTCGGGACCGGGTATGGCAGATTCTATGCTCTAGTTGCAGCTCTCTAGCCCTGATGTGGTGGCGGTGTACTGAACTGGCTCGGGACCGGGTATGGCAGATTCTATGCTCTAGTTGCAGCTCTCTAGCCCTGATGTGGTGGCGGTGTACTGAACCAGCTCGGGACCACGCATGGCAGATTCTACGCTCAAGTTGCAGCTCTCTAGCCCTGATGTGGAGGCGGTGTACTGAACCAGCTCGGGACTGCGTATGGCAGATTCTATGCTCTAGTTGCAGCTCTCTAGTCCTGATGTGGTGGTGGTGTACTGAACTGGCTCGGGACCGGGTATGGCAGATTCTATGCTCTAGTTGCAGCTCTCTAGCCCTGATGTGGTGGCGGTGTACTGAACTGGCTCGGGACCGGGTATGGCAGATTCTATGCTCTAGTTGCAGCTCTCTAGTCCTGATGTGGTGGCGGTGTACTGAACCCGCTCGGGACCGCGTATGGCAGATTCTATGCTCTAGTTGCAGCTCTCTAGTCCTGATGTGGTGGTGGTGTACTGAACCAGCTCGGGACCACGCATGGCAGATTCTACGCTCTAGTTGCAGCTCTCTAGCCCTGATGTGGTGGCGGTGTACTGAACTGGCTCGGGACCGCGTATGACAGATTCTATGCTCTAGTTGCAGCTCTCTAGTCCTGATGTGGTGGTGGTGTACTGAACTGGCTCGGGACCGCGTATGGCAGATTCTATGCTCTAGTTGCAGCTCTCTAGTCCTGATGTGGTGGCGGAGTACTGAACCAGGTCGGGACCGTGTATGGCAGATTCTACGCTCTAGTTGCAGCTCTCTAGTCCTGATGTGGTGGCGGAGTACTGAACCAGCTCGGGACCGCGTATGGCAGATTCTATGCTCTAGTTGCAGCTCTCTAGCCCTGATGTGGTGGCTGTCTACTGAACCAGCTCGGGACCACGTATGGCAGATTCTATGCTCTAGTTGCAGCTCTCTAGCCCTGATGTGGTGGCGGTGTACTGAACCAGCTCGGGACCGCGTATGGCAGATTCTACGCTCTAGTTGCAGCTCTCTAGTCCTGATGTGGTGGCGGAGTACTGAACCGGCTCGGGACCGCGTATGGCAGATTCTATGCTCTAGTTGCAGCTCTCTAGCCCTGATGTGGTGGCGGTGTACTGAACCAGCTCGGGACCGCGTATGGCAGATTCTACGCTCTAGTTGCAGGTCTCTAGTCCTGATGCGGTGGCGGAGTACTGAACCGACTCGGGACCACATATGGCAGATTCTACGCTCTAGTTGCAGCTCTCTAGCCCTGATGTGGTGGCGGTGTACTGAACCAGCTCGGGACCGCGTATGGCATATTCTATCCTCTAGTTGCATCTCTTTAGCCCTGATGTGGTGGCGGTGTACTGAACCAGCTCGGGACCACGTATGGCAGATTCTACGCTCTAGTTACAGCTCTCTAGCCCTGATGCGGAGGCGGTGTACTGAACCGGCTCGGGACCGCGTATGGCAGATTCTATGCTCTAGTTGCCGCTCTCTAGCCCTGATGTGGTGGCGGTGTACTGAACTGGCCTGGGACTGCGTCTAGCAGATTCTATGCTCTAGTTGCAGCTCTCTAGCCCTGATGTGGTGGCGGTGTACTGAACCGGCTCGGGACCGCGTCTAGCAGATTCTACGCTCTAGTTGCTTCTCTCTAGCCCTGATGTGGTGGCGGTGTACTGAACCAGCTCGGGACCACGTATGGCAGATTCTATGCTCTAGTTGCAGCTCTCTAGCCCTGATGCGGTGGCGGTGTACTGAACCAGCTCGGGACCGCGTATGGCAGATTCTATGCTCTAGTTGCAGCTCTCTAGCCCTGATGCGGTGGCGGTGTACTGAACCGGCTCGGGACGGCGTATGGCAGATTCTATGCTCTAGTTGCAGCTCTCTAGCCCTTATGCGGTGGCGGTGTACTGAACCGGCTCGGGACCGTGTATGGCAGATTCTATGCTCTAGTTGCAGCTCTCTAGCCCTGATGTGGTGGTGGTGTCGGTGTACTGAACCAGCTCGGGACCGCGTATAGCAGATTCTATGCTCTAGTTGCAGCTCTCTAGCCCTGATGTGGTGGCGGTGTACTGAACTGGCTCGGGACCGCGTATGGCAGAGTCTATGCTCTAGTTGCATCTCTTTAGCCCTGATGCGGTGGCGGTGTACTGAACCAGCTCGGGACCGCGTATGGCAGATTCTATGCTCTAGTTGCAGCTCTCTAGCCCTGATGTGGTGGCGGTGTACTGAACTGGCTCGGGACCGCGTATGGCAGAGTCTATGCTCTAGTTGCATCTCTTTAGCCCTGATGCGGTGGCGGTGTACTGAACCAGCTCGGGACCGCGTATGGCAGATTCTACGCTCTAGTTGCAGCTCTCTAGCCCTGATGTGGTGGTGGTGTACTGAACCGGCTCGGGACCAGATATGGCAGATTCTAGGCTCTAGTTGCAGCTCTCTAGCCCTGATGCGGTGGCGGTGTACTGAACCGGCTCGGGACGGCGTATGGCAGATTCTATGCTCTAGTTGCAGCTCTCTAGCCCTTATGCGGTGGCGGTGTACTGAACCGGCTCGGGACCGTGTATGGCAGATTCTATGCTCTAGTTGCAGCTCTCTAGCCCTGATGTGGTGGTGGTTGGCGGTGTACTGAACCAGCTCGGGACCGCGTATAGCAGATTCTATGCTCTAGTTGCCGCTCTCTAGCCCTGATGCGGTGGCGGTGTACTGAACCGGCTCAGGACCGCGTATAGCAGATTCTAGGCTCTAGTTACAGCTCTCTAGCCTTGATGCGGTGACGGTGTACTGAACCGGCTCGGGACCGCATATGGCAGATTCTACGCTCTAGTTGCAGCTCTCTAGCCCTGATGCGGTGGCGGTGTACTGAACCAGCTCGGGACCACATATGGCAGATTCTATGCTCTAGTTGCAGCTCTCTAGCCCTGATGCGGTGGCGGTGTACTGAACCAGCTCGGGACCGTGTATGGCAGATTCTATGCTCTAGTTGCAGCTCTCTAGCCCTGATGCGGTGACAGTGTACTGAACCAGCTCGGGACCGTGTATGGCACATTCTATGCTCTAGTTGCAGCTCTCTAGCCCTGATGCGGTGGCGGTGTACTGAACCAGCTCGGGACCACATATGGCAGATTCTATGCTCTAGTTGCAGCTCTCTAGCCCTGATGCGGTGGCGGTGTACTGAACCAGCTCGGGACCGTGTATGGCAGATTCTATGCTCTAGTTGCAGCTCTCTAGCCCTGATGCGGTGACAGTGTACTGAACCAGCTCGGGACCGTGTATGGCAGATTCTATGCTCTAGTTGCAGCTCTCTAGCCCTGATGCGGTGGCGGTGTACTGAACCAGCTCGGGACCACATATGGCAGATTCTATGCTCTAGTTGCAGCTCTCTAGCCCTGATGCGGTGGCGGTGTACTGAACCAGCTCGGGACCGTGTATGGCAGATTCTATGCTCTAGTTGCAGCTCTCTAGCCCTGATGCGGTGACAGTGTACTGAACCAGCTCGGGACCGTGTATGGCAGATTCTATGCTCTAGTTGCAGCTCTCTAGCCCTGATGTGGTGGCGGTGTACTGAACCAGCTCGGGACCGCGTATGGCAGATTCTATGCTCTAGTTGCAACTCTCTAGCCCTGATGCGGTGGCGGTGTACTGAACCAGCTCGGGACCACATATGGCAGATTCTATGCTCTAGTTGCAGCTCTCTAGCCCTGATGCGGTGGTGGTGTACTGAACCAGCTCGGGACCGTGTATGGCAGATTCTACGCTCTAGTTGCAGCTCTCTAGCCCTGATGTGGTGGCGGTGTACTGAACCAGCTCGGGACCACATATGGCAGATTCTATGCTCTAGTTGCAGCTCTCTAGCCCTGATGCGGTGGCGGTGTACTGAACCAGCTCGGGACCGCGTATGGCAGACTCTATGCTCTAGTTGCCGCTCTCTAGCCCTGATGCGGTGGCGGTGTACTGAACCAGCTCGGGACCGCGTATGGCAGATTCTAGGCTCTAGTTACAGCTCTCCAATATGTAGAAGAAGGCACTCCACAAGCTCCAAACTTGCGTTTGACTTCTTTATTCGAGCAACAGCACACACTACATGTTACGGGTACTCTGACCCTTCATCATCTTATTTTCCTAGAGAGGTGACCAAAATGTAAAGCAAACGGAATTCTTTCAGACTTTTTGTTCTTACTCCTTCCTGATCCCAACAATGACCCTCTGCTCAAAGTGCCTACTTCTTCACTGACTTGCAACAATCTAGTTACAGCTCTCTAGCCCTGATGCGGTGGCGGTGTACTGAACCAGCTCGGGACCACGTATGGCAGATTCTATGCTCTAGTTGCAGCTCTCTAGCCCTGATGCGGTGGTGGTGTACTGAACCAGCTCGGGACCACGTATGGCAGATTCTATGCTCTAGTTGCAGCTCTCTAGCCCTGATGCGGTGGTGGTGTACTGAACCGGCTCGGGACCAGATATGGCAGATTCTATGCTCTAGTTGCAGCTCTCTAGCCCTGATGCAGTGGCGGTGTACTGAACCGGCTCGGGACCGCGTCTAGCAGATTCTATGCTCTAGTTGCATCTCTCTAGCCCTGATGTGGTGGCGGTGTACTGAACCAGCTCGGGACCGCGTATGGCAGATTCTATGCTCTAGTTGCAACTCTCTAGCCCTGATGCGGTGGCGGTGTACTGAACCAGCTCGGGACCACATATGGCAGATTCTATGCTCTAGTTGCAGCTCTCTAGCCCTGATGCGGTGGCGGTGTACTGAACCAGCTCGGGACCGTGTATGGCAGATTCTATGCTCTAGTTGCATCTCTTTAGCCCTGATGCGGTGGCGGTGTACTGAACCAGCTCGGGACCACATATGGCAGATTCTATGCTCTAGTTGCAGCTCTCTAGCCCTGATGCGGTGGCGGTGTACTGAACCAGCTCGGGACCGTGTATGGCAGATTCTATGCTCTAGTTGCAGCTCTCTAGCCCTGATGCGGTGGCGGTGTACTGAACCAGCTCGGGACCACATATGGCAGATTCTATGCTCTAGTTGCAGCTCTCTAGCCCTGATGCGGTGGCGGTGTACTGAACCAGCTCGGGACCGTGTATGGCAGATTCTATGCTCTAGTTGCAGCTCTCTAGCCCTGATGCGGTGGCGGTGTACTGAACCAGCTCGGGACCGCGTATGGCAGATTCTATGCTCTAGTTGCAACTCTCTAGCCCTGATGCGGTGGCGGTGTACTGAACCAGCTCGGGACCGCGTATGGCAGATTCTACGCTCTAGTTGCAGCTCTCTAGCCCTGATGTGGTGGCGGTATACTGAACCGGCTCGGGACCAGATATGGCAGATTCTAGGCTCTAGTTACAGCTCTCTAGCCCTGATGCGGTGGCGGTGTACTGAACCGGCTCAGGACCGCGTATAGCAGATTCTACGCTCTAGTTGCAGCTCTCTAGCCTTGATGTGGTGACGGTGTACTGAACCAGCTCGGGACCGCGTATGGCAGATTCTAGGCTCTAGTTACAGCTCTCCAATATGTAGAAGAAGGCACTCCACAAGCTCCAAACTTGCGTTTGACTTCTTTATTCGAGCAACAGCACACACTACATGTTACGGGTACTCTGACCCTTCATCATCTTATTTTCCTAGAGAGGTGACCAAAATGTAAAGCAAACGGAATTCTTTCAGACTTTTTGTTCTTACTCTTTCCTGATCCCAACAATGACCCTCTGCTCAAAGTGCCTACTTCTTCACTGACTTGCAAAAATCTAGTTACAGCTCTCTAGCCCTGATGCGGTGGCGGTGTACTGAACCAGCTCGGGACCACGTATGGCAGATTCTATGCTCTAGTTGCAGCTCTCTAGCCCTGATGTGGTGGCGGTGTACTGAACCGGCTCGGGATCACGTATGGCAGATTCTAGGCTCTAGTTACAGCTCTCTAGCCCTGATGCGGTGGCGGTGTACTGAACCAGCTCGGGACCACGTATGGCAGATTCTATGCTCTAGTTGCAGCTCTCTAGCCCTGATGCGGTGGTGGTGTACTGAACCGGCTCGGGACAGCGTCTAGCAGATTCTATGCTCTAGTTGCATCTCTCTAGCCCTGATGTGGTGGCGGTGTACTGAACCGGCTCGGGACCGCGTATGGCAGATTCTATGCTCTAGTTGCATCTCTTTAGCCCTGATGCGGTGGCGGTGTACTGAACCAGCTCGGGACCGCGTATGGCAGATTCTATGCTCTAGTTGCAACTCTCTAGCCCTGATGCGGTGGCGGTGTACTGAACCAGCTCGGAACTGCGTCTAGCAGATTCTACGCTCTAGTTGCAGCTCTCTAGCCCTGATGTGGTGGCGGTGTACTGAACCGGCTCGGGACCAGATATGGCAGATTCTAGGCTCTAGTTACAGCTCTCTAGCCCTGATGCGGTGGCGGTGTACTGAACCGGCTCGGGACCGCGTATAGCAGATTCTACGCTCTAGTTGCAGCTCTCTAGCCCTGATGCGGTGACGGTGTACTGAACCGGCTCGGGACCACATATGGCAGATTCTAGGTTCTAGTTACCGCTCTCTAGCCCTGATGCGGTGGCGGTGTACTGAACCAGCTAGGGACCACGTATGGCAGATTCAACGCTCTAGTTGCAGCTCTCTAGCCCTGATGCGGTGACGGTGTACTGAACCAGCTCGGGACCACGTATGGCAGATTCTAGGTTCTAGTTACAGCTCTCTAGCCCTGATGCGGTGGCGGTGTACTGAACCGGCTCGGGACCGCGTATGGCAGATTCTATGCTCTAGTTGCAGCTCTCTAGCCCTGATGCGGTGGCGGTGTACTGAACCGGCTCGGGAGCACATATGGTAGATTCTACGCTCTAGTTGCAGCTCTCTAGCCCTGATGCGTTGACGGTGTACTAAACCGGCTCGGGACCGCGTATGGCAGATTCTTTGCTCTAGTTACTGCTCTCTAGCCCTGATGCGGTGGCGGTGTACTGAACCACCTCGGGACCACGTATGGCAGATTCTACGCTCTAGTTGCAGCTTTGTAGCCCTGATGCGGTGACGGTGTACTGAACCAGCTCGGGACCACGTATGGCAGATTCTATGCTCTAGTTGCAGCTCTCTAGCCCTGATGTGGTGGTGGTGTACTGAACCACCTCGGGACCGCGTATGGCAGATTCTATGCTCTAGTTGCAGCTCTCTAGCTCTGATGCGGTGGCGGTGTACTGAACCAGCTCGGGACTGCGTATGGCAGATTCTATGATCTAGTTGCAGCTCTCTAGCCCTGATGCGGTGGTGGTGTACTGAACCAGCTCGGGACTGCGTATGGCAGATTCTATGCTCTAGTTGCAGCTCTCTAGCCCTGATGTGGTGGCGGTGTACTGAACCGGCTCGGGACCGCGTATGGCAGATTCTATGCTCTAGTTGCAGCTCTCTAGTCCTGATGTGGTGGCGGTGTACTGAACCAGCTCGGGACTGCGTATGGCAGATTCTATGCTCTAGTTGCAGCTCTCTAGCCCTGATGCGGTGACGGTGTACTGAACCGGCTCGGGACCGCATGTGGTAGATTCTAGGCTCTAGTTACAGCTCTCTAGCCCTGATGCGGTGACGGTGTACTGAATCAGCTTGGGACCACGTATGGCAGATTCGATGCTCTAGTTGCAGCTCTCTAGCCCTGATGCGGTGGCGGTGTACTGAACCGGCTGTATGAGATGAGTGCTGGGAGGAGCAGATGAGCCTGGCAGCCATGATGGACTGCAGAGGGTGGAGTCTCATCTCAGGAGGTCTCAGGAAGGAGAGCAGTAATGCAGCCAGTAGATGACCAGAGGGTGAGCCAGTAGTTTGGAGGTGTCAGCTACAGCCCAATGTTGGAGATGTTCCAGAAATGAAAGTGGCTTTAATTACTTTAAAGGAAGCATAGACACAAATGTGTCCAAATTTGTAACACTAAGGGCTCAATTCACAAAGCGGTGCTAACCCAGTTAGAGACTTTAGGCGTGATCAGGGATGCTTGGATGTGCCTCATCCACGAATTCGGAAATCCGCGTGGTTTAAAAAAAAAATCCGCATTCGGCCCCGCCGCATGCGGATTTTCGTCCGCGTCCACGCAACCACGTGGATTTTTTCCCGTGAATGGCGTAATCACGCGTGGATTCACGCCCGGAGGCGGATTTTCTTTTAATGTTAATAACAAAGCCCCCATACATGCTACAGTCCCACAAATAGCATGGATTATCGAGGTGATAAGGGGCAACATAACTTCAACATAAAAAATTCCCCCCAAAAAAATTTTTCTAGAGAAAATGGATTTTAAAGTGAAATCAACACTTTAAATGGGGCTATTAATTGGTAATAAGTGGTTTTAAAAAGGGATATACGCGTTAAGCAGTCAAAGAGGTGAAGGCGAGTTCCAATGGCACTTGGCGGCGAAGGTACCGCTGGAGGAGGATGAGTGGCTGACGGCAAAAAGGCTCCAGAGAGGTTTTTGTAATTTTTTTTTTTTTTTTGCAGCAATTAGCAATGACATCGCAGCAGAGTTGTCAGTGGACACGGGCAGTGTGAACGCAGAGTGCAGTGGTGGTAGCGACTGAGTCAGGAGAAGGACTATGCGGGCGGTCAGTTCAGCAGCACAGAAGGACCACGGCAACATACTGGTGGTAGTAGTAGCAGCACAGCGTCATAGTGCTGGCCAAAAAATTAAATGCACCCGGTGACCCGGGCAGTGTGAACGCAGAGTGTAGTAGCGACTGAGTCAGGAGGACAAAGCGGGCAGTCAGTTCAGCAGCAGCAGCACAGTAGTAGTAGCACAGCGTCATAGTGCTGGCCAAAAAATTAAATGCACCCGGCGACCCGGGCAGTGTGAACGCAGAGTGTAGTAGCAACTGAGTCAGGAGGACAAAGCGGGCGGTCAGTTCAGCAGCAGCAGCACAGTAGTAGTAGCACAGCGTCATAGTGCTGGCCAAAAAATTAAATGCACCCGGTGACCCGGGCAGTGTGAACGCAGAGTGTAGTAGCGACTGAGTCAGGAGGACAAAGCGGGCGGTCAGTTCAGCAGCAGCAGCACAGTAGTAGTAGCACAGCGTCATAGTGCTGGCCAAAAAATTAAATGCACCCGGCGACCCGGGCAGTGTGAACGCAGAGTGTAGTAGCGACTGAGTCAGGAGGACAAAGCGGGCGGTCAGTTCAGCAGCAGCAGCACAGTAGTAGTAGCACAGCGTCATAGTGCTGGCCAAAAAATTAAATGCACCCGGCGACCCGGGCAGTGTGAACGCAGAGTGTAGTAGCGACTGAGTCAGGAGGACAAAGCGGGCGGTCAGTTCAGCAGCAGCAGCACAGTAGTAGTAGCACAGCATCATAGTGCTGGCCAAAAAATTAAATGCACCCGGCGACCCGGGCAGTGTGAACGCAGAGTGTAGTAGCGACTGAGTCAGGAGGACAAAGCGGGCGGTCAGTTCAGCAGCTCAGAAGGAGGACCATGGCAACTTACTGGTAGTAGTACCATAACACCAAAAAATTAACCAAGGTAGGCACTAGGCAGGTAGTAAATGTCTTTATAAAGGCAGGCATAGTTAACAACAGCACATGCAGCAGCCACTTCATGTCCCCCTGTGTCCGACAATAGGGGCCAGGAACTCACCTTCCACCCAAGCCTGGTTGATTTTCAGGAAGGTGAGTTTGTCCACAGAGGCGTGGGAGAGCCGAGAGCGCTTCTCTGTGACCACGCCACCGGCCGCACTAAAGCATCTCTCTGAGAGGACACTGGAAGGAGGGCAGGATAGGAGTTCCAGGGCGTACTGGGAAAGCTCGCTCCAGATGTCCAGTCTCTTGACCCAGTACTCCAAGGGGTCCACGGGGCTGTCGGTGTCATTGAGCCCGCTGGATGACCCCATATAGTCAGACACCATGGTGGTCAGTCGTTGCTTGTGCTGGTTGGTGGTGGATGCTGTGGCGGGCACCTCTGTTCTGGGCTGCTGCACTGCATACAGGCTCTTGCTTAGGCTCTTCAGGTCTCCGGGGCGCCAGTTGCTGCTGCTGCTGCTGGTGGTTGTTGTTGTGCTGCTAGTGGCAATGGCAGGCACCTCTTGCTGGCTTGGCAGAGCAGTTACAGTGGGGGTGGAAGGCTGGGGGAATGCTTCCAGTAGTCTGCGCACAAGGGCCTCCTTCAACTCCCTTGTGCGTTGCTCGGTGGTGGATGGCGTCATTAAGTCTCCCAGCTTCCCCTTCAGACGGGGATCAAGCATCAAGGTGATCCAGATGTCCTCCCTTGAACGCATCTGGATCACCCGGGGGTCCCTGCGAAGGCAGCGCAACATGTGCACAGCCATGGGAAACAAGTGGGCCCTGCCAGCAAGATCTTCCTCGTCCTCGCCATTGTCCCATAACGCATGCCTGTCCTCTTCCTGTGCCATGTCGTTGTCCTCCTCAAACCACCATCCACGTACAACGCCTGCTGCACTCTGCTCCTCCTCCTCCTCCTCATTCAGGTTAGGGACCTCCAACTCTGTGAGCCCTCCTCTGAGCTGGACTGTGCTGCCATCTGCTCCTGTTCTTCCAACTGCCTCAGGGCTTCATCCCCACGCTCAATTAAATTGTCCATTGCCTGCTCCAGTAGACAAACCAAGGGCACCCACTGGCACACAGAGGCCCGCTCCTCACTGACCATCTTGGTTGCCTCCAGGAAGGGACTCAGCACCAGGCATACTTGCTGCATCAGTGTCCACTGAGTGGCAGTAATCATGGGGACTTGCAGGTTGCTGGGGACACTTGGGTCTAGCATGTAGGCCCTAAGAGCCAGCCTGTGCTGACACAGCCGCTCCAACATGGCCAGAGTCGAATTCCAGCGAACTGGCATGTCGATGATCATCCGGTGTTGTGGCCTTCCATACTGCTGCTGTAAGGTGGACAAGAGTGCAGAGGCAGTGGCTGACAGGCGGAAAAAGCGTACCACCGCCCGGGCATCCTGCAGCAGCTCGCTCATCCCCTGGTAGGTGCGCAAGAAGCGCTGCACCACAAGATTGAGCACGTGGGCCAAGCAGGGGATGTGCTGGAGGTTTCCCTGCTGCACTGCTGCCACCAGGTTGGCCCCGTTATCGGCTGCCACATACCCCACTTCCAGGCCTCTGGGGGTCAGCCACCTCCGCTCCTGCTTCCTGAGGGCGGCCAGGACGTTGGTGGCCGTAAGCCTCTCCTTCCCCAGGGTCACCAATTTTAAAAGGGCTTGGCAGTGCCGAGGCATGGCGCTGCTGCTGCCGAGGCGGGCTTGCTTTCCGGGTGCTGAGGGAGTGTCGTGACAGGACCCTTCTGCATCCCCCCTGATCCCGCGTGGTGGCACCACTAGCTGGGCTGATGCGCTCTTGTCCTCCCTCCCTTCCATCAGTGTCACCCAGTGGGCCGTAAAGGACAGGTAGCGACCTGTCCCAAATCTGCTACTCCACGAGTCCATGGTCACGTGGACCCGCTTGCCCACAGAGTAGTCCAGGGAACGGGCCACGTTTTCCACCGCAAACTTGTGGAGTGCTGGGATCGCGCTCCTGCTGAAATAGTGGCGACTGGGGACTTGCCACTCGGGGATGCCAAATTGGAGCAGCGTCCGCATGGCACTCCCCTCCTGCACCAGGGAGTAGGGAAGCAGCTGTGATGCCATGGCCCGGGCCAGCAAACCATTTAGTTTGCGGATCCGCCTGTGGCTTGGAGGCAGAGGCTTGGTCAGACCCTGAAAGGTGTCGCTCAGCAGGGTCTGACGACGCTGGGATGCAGGGGAGACAGAGGAGAGAGACAAACACTGGCTGCCAGCCTCAATGTCTGTGTCCTGAGTGAAAAGAGAAAAGACCGAGAGCCCAAAATAGTGTAGTATGTTTTTGTAGGGGATGAGAATAATGAAAGTAAGTAATATACTCACAAGTCAGGGTTGCCTCAAGAGCAACCACTGTAAACGCAGGTGGGGAGAACAAGCCTGTCCCCACTCAGGAGTAAAACGTCGCTCTCTGTGGATAGAGGAATTGTAGGGCAGATCACCCTTCCACCAAGGGTGGACTTCTGAATGCAAGAAGGTGTACAGAGGCGCCGGAAGTATAAAAGTGGCTAAAAAGTTTAAAATGTTTTGGTCGCGGTGGTGGACCAGCTGACCACAAACGGACAACAAGGCTGTTGTTTTTAAATAAATATATACAAAATTTATTCAGAAAGCTCCCAGCAATTGGTCGCAACGCGTTTCACGGGTAGCAACCCGCTTCTTCAGGCAATAGGGGGCAGGAGCAACAACACAGCGTGAAGTCTGGATGAAGCTTGGCACCTCTGCAGAGGTGCCAAGCTTCATCCAGACTTCACGCTGTGTTGTTGCTCCTGCCCCCTATTGCCTGAAGAAGCGGGTTGCTACCCGTGAAATGCGTTGCGACCAATTGCTGGGAGCTTTCTGAATAAATTTTGTATATATTTATTTAAAAACAACAGCCTTGTTGTCCGTTTGTGGTCAGCTGGTCCACCACCGCGACCAAAACATTTTAAACTTTTTAGCCACTTTTATACTTCCGGCGCCTCTGTACACCTTCTTGCATGTGTCCTGAGTAGTTGAGGTGGAAGAGCGCTTGCGTGCTACTGCTGCTGCTGCTGTGGGGGATTCACGACCCTGAGGGAGGGATGATGCTGCTGCGCTGGTGGGCCTTCTGCTCTCAGGAACCCCTGCCAGCAGTGCCTGCTTCCTCTTAAAGTCCGCATACTCGCGGCAGTGGCGGCTTCTCAGGTGGCCCTGGAGGGATGAGGTACCCATCTTGCTCAGACTTTTCCCACGGCTCAATCTTTTGCTGCATAACCTGCACACTGCATACCTTTTGTCATCAGTACATTCCTCAAAGCAATCCCACACTGGTGACTTTAATTTACTGCGGCCCCCACTAGCAGAGGGTGCAGCGGAGCAATGTGTGGTAGTAGTTGCCGGGGGTTGCATGGTGGTGGTGGTGCCGGCTGAAGCAGTGTCCTGTCTACTTCCTCCACGCCCACTGCTGCCGATGCCCCTGCCCCTGCCTGACATATGGCGATATCCTTGCCTAGGCGACTCGTCATCCTGCTCTGACCATTCTTCCACGGACTCAGCAGGCTGCACATAGTTAGGGTCCACAACGTCATCATCAGCAGCATCATCATAATCCAGCTCTTCCTCTGACTCCCCCGCCTCCTCTTCTGTCCCTACATCCCCAGACACAGACCCCTCTTCTTCATCACCAGAACTCAACAACGCTTGTGATTGTGGCCCGATCTCAATCTCTGCCACATCAGTCCCCAGTAAGTCCTGTGCTTCTTGCATCAGCAGGTTCCCAGATGCCGGACTGAGGGACAGAACGCTGTCATCCTGGGAGGGCTGCTGACCAGTGGGTGCTGGGGTGGATGTCACAACAAGCGTGGGATGTTGGCTGCTGCTGCTACTGCTTGGAGTGGTGCTCACAGTAGAGGTCTGGGAGGAAGTCATGATGTCCATGAGTACGTCAGGTTCCATTTGCTCAACCACCACACGGGGACCAGAAACTTTAAAATATTTGGACAATGGCGTCCGCTGACTCGGCCCAGGCTTTGCTGCCCCCTTTTCTGCTGCATCACGACCACGTACAGCTGGGCGTCCTCTCCCTGGACGTGGAGCAGTCCCAGAAGTGGCTGAGGCAATTGAACTCCCTTTCCTCTCACCCCGCGAAACCCTGCCAGACATGTTGCTAGTAATGAATCACTGGATGCAGTGGGCACAGTACAAGGTCACTGAAGGATGCAGTGGCCACAGTACAAGGTCACTGAAGGATGCAGTGGCCACAGTACAAGGTCACTGAAGGATGCAGTGGGCACAGCAGTGGGCACTGGATATACAACTAGGTCACTGAAGGATGCAGTGGGCACAGTACAAGGTCACTGAAGGATGCAGTGGGCACAGCAGTGGGCACTGGATATACAACTAGGTCACTGAAGGATGCAGTGGCCACAGTACAAGGTCACTGAAGGATGCAGTGGGCACTGGATATACAACTAGGTCACTGAAGGATGCAGTGGGCACAGTACAAGGTCACTGAAGGATGCAGTGGCCACAGTACAAGGTCACTGAAGGATGCAGTGGGCACAGCAGTGGGCACTGGATATACAACTAGGTCACTGAAGGATGCAGTGGGCACAGTACAAGGTCACTGAAGGATGCAGTGGGCACTGCAGTGGGCACTGGATATACAACTAGGTCACTGAAGGATGCAGTGGCCACAGTACAAGGTCACTGAAGGATGCAGTGGGCACAGTACAAGGTCACTGAAGGATGCAGTGGCCACAGTACAAGGTCACTGAAGGATGCAGTGGGCACAGCAGTGGGCACTGGATATACAACTAGGTCACTGAAGGATGCAGTGGCCACAGTACAAGGTCACTGAAGGATGCAGTGGGCACAGCAGTGGGCACTGGATATACAACTAGGTCACTGAAGGATGCAGTGGGCACACAAGGATGTCACACTGTGTAATGAGATGCTCATATGCCAGCGAGCGAGCAGTGGGCACTGGGCACGGCACAAGGTCACTGACAGAATGAATGAACAGCGCTGGCAGAGAGTGGCGGCGCCGGCGGTGTGACTGGCTGCCTGCAAATAGTACAAGTGTATAACTGTCACTGGAATATACAAGTGAACACTGCAGCTGCACTAACCTGCCTGCCTGCACTCTTATCACACCTAAACTTATCATGCCTAAACTTATCACGCCTACACTTTTACACCTAAACTTATCACGCCTAAACTTATCACACCTAAACTTATCACACCTAAACTTATCACACCTACACTTATCACACCTAAACTTATCACACCTAAACTTATCACACCTAGGGCTCGATTTACAAAGCGGTGCTAACCCAGTTATCACGCCTAAAAGACTTTAGGCGTGATGACCTTTTCACCACTGAGTTATCACCGATTTTTCCTGCTCTTCGCGCGAAGTTACCGCGCGTATGGGAGCTTCGCGCGAAGCGGGGCCACTGCGCGCGCGCGTGCGCGGTTGCGCGCGCAAAACTTTGCGCTCGGTAACTTCGCGCGAGTTTCTTCTTATCATGCCTAAAGTGACTTTAGGCGTGATAAGGGCCTTTTCACCACGGTGCTAACACTTTGCACCGCTTGGTGAATCGAGCCCCTCATGCCTAAACTGAGTTTAGGCGTGATAAAGGGCTTTTCACCAGCGTGCTAACTGTTAGCACCGCTTTGTGAATCAAGCCCTAAATCTGCTTTCTGAATCAGAATCAGAATATTTTATTTCGCCAAGCACGACTGGGCCGTGCCCGGAATTGTATTTGGCAAATACAGGGCTAATGTGAAAAAGAACAAAGACATACGATACAAATACATAGTAAGCAGCAGGACAATATAAAGGATACCGTTACAGCAATTGGATATATTTGAACACGTGTACATGTAGTGTGCAGCCGTGCAGTCAGGCTAGGTGCTACCAGTAGAGAGACCTAAGAGTTCAGACAGTTTACAGCTGAGGGGAAGAAACTGTTCCTATGCCTTGTGGTCCTGGTGTAGATGGATCGGAATCTCCGGCCTAAGGGAAGTCTACTGAAGAAGCGAAAGCCTGGGTGGGACGGATCATTAGCGATTTTATGAGCTCTGGAGCGCAGTCTAGAGTTGAAGATTTGATCTAGAGAGGGGAGAGGTTTCCCAATGATTTTCTCCGCTGATCTGATGACCCTCTGCAGTTTGTGTCTGTCGCTGGTGGAGGAGCCGGCATACCAGGATGGATGGAGGAGCAGAGGACAGATTCAATTGTGGCAGTGTAGAAGCTCGTCAGAAGCTTGCAGGCCATACCGAACTTCTTTAGTTGGCGTAGGAAAAATAGTCTTTGCTGGGCTTTTTTCTGGGTGGAGGTTGTGTTGGCTTTCCAAGTTAGGTCCTTAGAGATTGTCGTGCCGAGGAGGCGCGCACAGGAAACGTTGTCAACTACCGTGCCATCAATGCTGATTGGGGGTGGAGTGGTAGCGTGTTTCCTAAAGTCAATTATCATCTCAACTGTTTTTGCAGTGTTGAGGACCAGCCCATTTTCCCTGCACCAGTGGCAAATTTTGTCAACCTGGTGGCGATACTCCTGCTCATTATTCCCAGAGATAAGGCCAACAATGGTGGTGTCGTCAGCGAACTTGATAACTTTGACGGAGTTTGCAGTGGACCTGCAATTTTTAGTGTACAAGATACAGAGGCGCCAAAAGAATAAAAGGTAATTAAATGAACTTAAAAAAAACAATTGGTTAAACAGAGGAGGCAGCGGTGGTCTTACTCCCTCCAAACAGACACAGGCAAGGACTGCGATTCAGACAGTCAACAATTTATTCGGAACTCCAAAAAACAATGCAACGCGTTTCACGGGCCATACATCCCGCTTCCTCAGGCAAAATACAGTAGGAGTCACAGCATCTGTATTATATCAGCGAGCTCGGCGCAACAGAGGCGCCGAGCTCGCTGATATAATACAGATGCTGTGACTCCTACTGTATTTTGCCTGAGGAAGCGGGATGTATGGCCCGTGAAACGCGTTGCATTGTTTTTTGGAGTTCCGAATAAATTGTTGACTGTCTGAATCGCAGTCCTTGCCTGTGTCTGTTTGGAGGGAGTAAGATCACCGCTGCCTCCTCTGTTTAACCAGTTGTTGTTTTTTAAGTTCATTTAATTACCTTTTATTCTTTTGGCGCCTCTGTATCTTGTACACTACATTGAGTCCACCCTGGGTGGAGGGTTGTTACCCTATTTTCCTGTCTACAGAGAGCGACTTTTTATTCCTGAGTGGGGTCAGGATTGTTCTCCCCACCTGCCTATACAGTGGTTGCCTATTGGTGACCCTGGTTTGTAAGTATAATTTTAACTTCTCATTTATTTTGTTGTCCCCAAGACGAATTACACTATTGGGGCTCTTGGTGTCCCTCTGCTGCAATTGTTAGTGTATAGGGAGAATAGGAACGGTGACAGAACACATCCTTGAGGGGCTCCTGTGTTGGTGGTCCTTGGTTGAGACATGATCGTGTCCAGCTTGACGGCCTGGGTTCTGTTGCTTAGGAAGTCTGTGATCCAGAGGCGGAGGGTAGGGTGGACCCCAAGGGCAAGAGACCAGGGTTCGAATCTCGGCTCTGCCTGTTCAGTAAGCCAGCACTAATTCAGTAGGAGACCTTTGGCAAGTCTCCCTTACACTGCTACTGCCAATAGAGCGCGCCCTAGTGGCTGCTGCTCTGCTCTGGCGCTTTGAGTCCGCAAGGAGAAAAGCGCAATATAAATGTTATTTGTCTTGTCTTGTCTTGTCTTGGCAGTCAGATACTCTTGAAGTATTTTGGGGCTGATGGTGTTAAACGCTGAGCTAAAGTCGAGTAGAAGGATCCTGGCATATGAGTCAGGTCTATCCAGGTGTTCATTTACGAGTTCCAGGCAGATGTTTATGGCGTCGTCAGTAGACCTGTTTGCTCTATACGCAAACTGAAACGGGTCCAGCAGGGACTCAGTGGATAGCTTGAGGAGAGGCAAAGCCAAGCTTTCAAAGGATTTCATGATGACCGATGTGAGAGCCACCGGCCTGAAATTGTTTAGGTCTGAGATCATTGATGCCAAAGACCACAAAGCTCACAAACTAGGTCATTGAGTAATTGTGTGTTAGGATTAGAAAAAGTAGGAAGAGCCAACACTAGTCAAATACATACCCGGGCAAGGCCGTGCGACCAGCTAGTGTATATATATATATATATATATATATATATATATATATATATATATATATATATATATATAGTGGCTTGCAAAAGTATTCGGCCCCCTTGAAGTTTTACACGTTTTGTCATATTACTGCCACAAACATGAATCAATGTGAAAGACCAATACAAAGTGGTGTACACGTGAGAAGTGGATCGAAAATCATACATCATTCCAAACATTTTTTACAAATCAATAACTGCAAAGTGGGGTGTGCGGAATTGTTCAGCCCCCTTTGGTCTGAGTGCAGTCAGTTGCCCATAGACATTGCCTGATGAGTGCTAATGGCTAAATAGAGTGCACCTGTGTGTAATCTAATGTCAGTACAAATACAGCTGCTCTGTGACGACCTCAGAGGTTGTCCAAGATAATATTGGGAGCAACAACACCATGAAGTCCAAAGAACACACCATACAGGTCAGGGATCAAGTTATTGAGAAATTTAAAGCAGGCTTAGGCTACAAAAAGATTTCCAAAGCCTTGAACATCCCACGAAGCACTGTTCAAGCGATCATTCAGAAATGGAAGGAGTATGGCACAACTGTAAACCTACCAAGACAAGGCCATCCACCTAAACTCACAGGTCGAACAAGGAGAGCGCTGATCAGAAATGCAGTCAGGAGGCCCATGGTGACTCTGGACGAGCTGCAGAGATCTACAGCTCAGGTGGGGGAATCTGTCCATAGGACAACTATTAGTCATGTACTGTACAAAGTTGGCCTTTATGGAAGAGTGGCAAGAAGAAAGCCATTGTTAACAGAAAAGCATAAAAAGTCCCGTTTGCAGTTTGCCACAAGCCATGTGGGGGACACAGCAAACATGTGGAAGAAGGTGCTCTGGTCAGATGAGACCAAAACTGAACTTTTTGGCCAAAATGCAAAACGCTATGTGTGGCAGAAAACTAACACTGCACATCACTCTGAACACACCATCCCCCCTGTCAAATATGGTGGTGGCAGCATCATGCTCGGGGGGTGCATCTCTTCAGCAGGGACAGGGAAGCTGGTCAGAGTTGATGGGAAGATGGATGGAGCCAAATACAGGGCAATCTTGGAAGAAAACCTTTTGGAGACTGCTAAAGACTTGAGACTGGGGCGGAGGTTCACCTTCCAGCAGGACAATGACCCTAAACATAAAGCCAGGGCAACAATGGAATGGTTTAAAACAAAACATATCCATGTGTTAGAATGGCCCAGCCAAAGTCCAGATCTAAATCCAATCGAGAATCTGTGGCAAGATCTGAAAACTGCTGTTCACAAACGCTGTCCATCTAATCTGACTGAACTGGAGCTGTTTTGCAAAGAAGAATGGGCAAGGATTTCAGTCTCTAGATGTGCAAAGCTGGTAGAGACATATCCTAAAAGACTGGCAGCTGTAATTGCAGCAAAAGGTGGTTCTACAAAGTATTGACTCAGGGGGCTGAATAATTACGCACACCCCACTTTGCAGTTATTGATTTGTAAAAAATGTTTGGAATCATGTATGATTTTCGTTCCACTTCTCACATGTACACCACTTTGTGTTGGTCTTTCACGTAGAATTCCAATAAAATTGATTGATATTTGTGGCAGTAATGTGACAAAATGTGGAAAACTTCAAGGGGGCCGAATACTTTTGCAAGCCACTGTATATAATCTATACTGGGGTAATAATGGGAAAAGCTCGCACAAATACAGATGGACAATTATGAGATGCAAAAAATACCAATGAATGCGGCTTGAAACTGGGCCAATCAACTGCAGCCGCCATTTCACTGCTCCATTTACAAGCTGCAAAAAAGTTTATGAAAATACGTCAAGAAAGAATTAAACTTTGCAGCTCTCGTGCATTTCCCAGCGTACGTTTCCACGGAAACATGAGCAAATCAACAAATACAAATCCCACATACGTGTGTTACATACAGTATATATATATATATATCAGAAAGTGATGACTTGATAAGCAGTGCGATTGAGAAGCAGCAGAAATAACGGCTGGTAGTAAGAGAGTCACTTTATACGACGCGCATTAATTAGTTGCTTGCGTAGCATGAAATTCCTGTGTAAGCGCGCACTGCATCAACATAAACGCCTCATTACTCCATCATGACTAATGCTATTGTAATGAACAACAAATTAATTAAGCTTGTGTCCTATATTAAATTGGTACCTTTCCTTTCAATAAAACAAATTAACACTCCATTTCACGGGGAGAATTTTAATTAGTTCTATTCTAGATTTGCTTGTTTCTGAGCCCCAGACGTATATTTCATTTTTTCTGGGTGAGAAGGAGAATATTATGTTTTGCTGAATGACGTTCTATATTATACATCCTGACATATTGTTACAGTGAGGGGGGAAGTCCTTAATCATAGTGTAATCCTAAAAGAAAAGTGGAGCAGCACTCTAATGACCTCGTGCATCAGCGTGCAGGGACTCACCTGTGTAGCTTCAGGAGGAGAATGCAATCCTCTCCAGCACAACAGCTCTTTTACTTAAAATCTCTTTATTGTTCAAATGCAAAAATAGTACAAAAGGTTACATTAAAATGCTGTTAGAGTGGCAGTGGTGGATGAACAGTCTGGCAATTGATACGGCGCACCGAAACCTGCCAAGGACAACCACAGTGTCAGAGGTGCAAAAAGGGATGGGAAACAGTTTGTTAATGATTACCTCTATTCAAAGTATCTATAGAAGTGATTATTACCAGCACAGGACCAATAAATAGATAATACTGTGGTTGAGGGAGGGCCCTAGAGGCCCCTCTGGTCCTAGGGCCCCGGTGCAGTCGAGACCTCCGCAACACCTATTGCTATGCCCCTGAACAGGATGATAGCTTGAGCACAAAGTTCACTTTTGGTATCACTGGCAGCCCTTCTTCAGGAAACATCCTGAGTACAGGAAGCTCCGTCCCCACATAACGGAGGCAGGTCCAGCCATAAGAGAGCAGAGCAGCAGTATGTGCATCACTGAGGGGCAGCTGGGCAGCCGATGAGGAGGGATTCTGGATTTATGACGCAAAAAATTAATCCTTTCATTTAAACTGAAACTTAAAGGGACTTGAGCAGTGCAGGAAATGAAAAGCTTACACTTACCTGGGGCTTCCTCCAGCACACCGTAGGTGGCGAGGTCCCCATGCGTCCTCCTGGCTCCTAGGTAAGTGTAATCTTTTCATTTTTGGCACTGCTCAGAGTCCCTTTAACTTGTTCTTGTTACATTTATAAATGAAAATTACATTTATTCCACAGGCTCATTACAGAGATATTGAGAGAGAAATAACTGAAAGAATGACATATGCGGTGTAACCGAGGCAGTGGCGGCTCCAGGAAATTTTTTTAGGGGGTGCTATGCAGGTGCTGGACCAATTTCCGGGGGAGCTGACGGGCAAAAAATGGGTGTGGCTACAACCTGAAGAATGGGCGTGGTCATGACCGGATGAGGGCGGGGCTAACTGTAATTTAAAGTGAACCCAGGGTGAGAGTGATATGGTGGCTGCCATATTTATTTCCTTTTAAACAATACTAGTTGCCTGGCAGCCCTGCTGATCTATTTGGCTGTAGTAGTGAACTGAATTACACCAGAAACAAGCCATGCAGCTAATCTTGTCAGTTCTGACAATATTGTCAGAAACCCCTGACCTGCTGCATGCTTGTTCAGGGTCTATGGTTGAAAGAATAAGAGGCAGAGGACCAGCACGGCAGCCAGGCAACTGGTATTGCTTAAAGGGAGATAAATATGGCAGCCTCAATATTATTCTCACCTCGGGTTCCCTTTAAAAGTGCAACGCAAAGACAGAGGGCCCAAGTTTTGGTGACCCTTTCCCCAGAAAATTCACATAATTGTGCAGGTTTTCTCAAGAAAATACACGTAATGTGAGCAGATTTTAACAAAAAACACGTCCAATGACCCCAATATGCACAATCGTTATCAGATATGGCCCCAATATGCACAATCGTTATCAGATATGGCCCCAATATGCACAATCGTTATCAGATATGGCCCCAATATGCACAATCGGTAGCAGATATGGCCCCAATATGCACAATCGGTAGCAGATATGGCCCCAATATGCACAATCGGTAGCAGATATGGCCCCAATATGCACAATCGGTAGCAGATATGGCCCCAATATGCACAATCGGTAGCAGATATGGCCCCAATATGCACAATCGGTAGCAGATATGGCCCCAATATGCACAATCGGTAGCAGATATGGCCCCAATATGCACAATCGTTAGCAGATATGGCCCCAATATGCACAATCGTTAGCAGATATGGCCCCAATATGCACAATCGTTATCAGATATGGCCCCAATATGCACAATCGTTATCAGATATGGCCCCAATATGCACAATCGTTATCAGATATGGCCCCAATATGCACAATCGGTAGCAGATATGGTCCCAATATGCACAATCGGTGGCAGATATGGTCCCAATATGCACAATCGGTGGCAGATATGGTCCAAATATGCACAATCGGTGGCAGATATGGTCCCAATATGCACAATCGGTGGCAGATATGGTCCCAATATGCACAATCGGTAGCAGATATGGCCCCAATATGCACAATCGGTAGCAGATATGACCCCAATATGCACAATCCGTAGCAGAAATGACCCCAATATGCACAATCGGTAGCAGATATGACCCCAATATGCACAATCGGTAGCAGATATGACCCCAATATGCACAATCGGTAGCAGATATGACCCCAATATGCACAATCGGTAGCAGATATGACCCCAATATGCACAATCGGTAGCAGATATGACTCCAATATGCACAATCCGTAGCAGATATGACCCCAATATGCACAATCGGTAGCAGAAATGACCCCAATATGCACAATCGGTAGCAGAAATGACCCCAATATGCACAATCGGTAGCAGAAATGACCCCAATATGCACAATCGGTAGCAGAAATGACCCCAATATGCACAATCGGTAGCAGAAATGACCCCAATATGCACAATCCGTAGCAGATATGACCCCAATATGCACAATCCGTAGCAGATATGACCCCAATATGCACAATCAGCATCACCTGAAAAAGAAAAGAAAAACCCATTACTCACCTACAGCCAGAAGACCTTCTTTCCCGACCTCCTGTCCCGAGTCCCGACCTCATTGTGGCGCGCAGCGCCCGCGCGCCCACGATCCTCTTCCTTCCCGACGTCACGACGAGACTTCCTGCCTGCATGCAGAGAGCAGGGCTACGGGAAAATGGCCGCCCGAAGCCATGCACTGCAGACTCGAAGTCTGCAGAACAGGGCTCCGGGCGGCCATCTTACCGTAGCACTGCCTGCTGCTCCGTGCTGCCGCTGTGTGAACTGACTTGGCGTCTTTTAGATGCCTGAAGTCAGTTCACTCCAGGGGGTGCTTTGGGGGTGCTTGGACAATTCTAGGGGGTGCTCGAGCACCCCCAAGCACCCCCCTGGCGCCGCCCCTGAACCGAGGGCATCTAGAGAAAGCAGCCTGGACGAGATCTGTACAGTGATCAGCAGAATCATTACCAGGTCTGCCAGGTACACACAACACAGCAGGCAGTACAGACATCACTTGCCAGGTACACACAACACAGCAGGCAGTACAGACATCACTTGCCAGGTACACACAACACAGCAGGCAGTACAGACATCACTTGCCAGGTACACACAACACAGCAGGCAGTACAGACATCACTTGCCAGGTACACACAACACAGCAGGCAGTACAGACATCACTTGCCAGGTACACACAATACAGCAGGCAGTACGGACATCACTTGCCAGGTACACACAACACAGCAGGCAGTACGGACATCACTTGCCAGGTACACACAACACAGCAGGCAGTACAGACATCACTTGCCAGGTACACACAACACAGCAGGCAGTACAGACATCACTTGCCAGGTATACACAACACAGCAGGCAGTACAGACATCACTTGCCAGGTACACACAACACAGCAGGCAGTACAGACATCACTTGCCAGGTACACACAACACAGCAGGCAGTACAGACATCACTTGCCAGGTACACACAACACAGCAGGCAGTACAGACATCACTTGCCAGGTACACACAACACAGCAGGCAGTACAGACATCACTTGCCAGGTACACACAACACAGCAGGCAGTACGGACATCACTTGCCAGGTACACACAACACAGCAGGCAGTACAGACATCACTTGCCAGGTACACACAATACAGCAGGCAGTACGGACATCACTTGCCAGGTACACACAACACAGCAGGCAGTACAGACATCACTTGCCAGGTACACACAACACAGCAGGCAGTACAGATATCACCTGCCAGGTACACGCAACACAGCAGGCAGTACAGACATCACTTGCCAGGTACACACAATACAGCAGGCAGTACGGACATCACTTGCCAGGTACACACAACACAGCAGGCAGTACAGATATCACCTGCCAGGTACACGCAACACAGCAGGCAGTACAGACATCACTTGCCAGGTACACACAATACAGCAGGCAGTAAGGACATCACTTGCCAGGTACACACAACACAGCAGGCAGTACGGACATCACTTGCCAGGTACACACAACACAGCAGGCAGTACAGACATCACTTGCCAGGTACACACAACACAGCAGGCAGTACAGACATCACTTGCCAGGTATACACAACACAGCAGGCAGTACAGACATCACTTGCCAGGTACACACAACACAGCAGGCAGTACAGACATCACTTGCCAGGTACACACAACACAGCAGGCAGTACAGACATCACTTGCCAGGTACACACAATACAGCAGGCAGTACAGACATCACTTGCCAGGTACACACAACACAGCAGGCAGTACAGAAATCACTTGCCAGGTACACACAACACAGCAGGCAGTACAGAAATCACTTGCCAGGTACACACAATACAGCAGTCAGTACAGACATCACTTGCCAGGTACACACAACACAGCAGGCAGTACAGACATCACTTGCCAGGTACACACAACACAGCAGGCAGTACAGACATCACTTGCCAGGTACACACAACACAGCAGGCAGTACAGACATCACTTGCCAGGTACACACAACACAGCAGGCAGTACGGACATCACTTGCCAGGTACACACAACACAGCAGGCAGTACGGACATCACTTGCCAGGTACACACAATACAGCAGGCAGTACGGACATCACTTGCCAGGTACACACAACACAGCAGGCAGTACAGACATCACTTGCCAGGTACACACAACACAGCAGGCAGTACAGACATCACTTGCCAGGTACACACAATACAGCAGGCAGTACGGACATCACTTGCCAGGTACACACAACACAGCAGGCAGTACGGACATCACTTGCCAGGTACACACAACACAGCAGGCAGTACGGACATCACTTGCCAGGTACACACAACACAGCAGGCAGTACGGACATCACTTGCCAGGTACACACAACACAGCAGGCAGTACGGACATCACTTGCCAGGTACACACAACACAGCAGGCAGTACGGACATCACTTGCCAGGTACAAACAACACAGCAGGCAGTACGGACATCACTTGCCAGGTACACACAACACAGCAGGCAGTACGGACATCACTTGCCAGGTACACACAACACAGCAGGCAGTACGGACATCACTTGCCAGGTACACACAACACAGCAGGCAGTACGGACATCACTTGCCAGGTACACACAACACAGCAGGCAGTACGGACATCACTTGCCAGGTACACACAACACAGCAGGCAGTACGGACATCACTTGCCAGGTACACACAACACAGCAGGCAGTACGGACATCACTTGCCAGGTACACACAACACAGCAGGCAGTACGGACATCACTTGCCAGGTACACACAACACAGCAGGCAGTACGGACATCACTTGCCAGGTACACACAACACAGCAGGCAGTACGGACATCACTTGCCAGGTACACACAACACAGCAGGCAGTACGGACATCACTTGCCAGGTACACACAACACAGCAGGCAGTACGGACATCACTTGCCAGGTACACACAACACAGCAGGCAGTACGGACATCACTTGCCAGGTACACACAACACAGCAGGCAGTACGGACATCACTTGCCAGGTACACACAACACAGCAGGCAGTACGGACATCACTTGCCAGGTACACACAACACAGCAGGCAGTACGGACATCACTTGCCAGGTACACACAACACAGCAGGCAGTACGGACATCACTTGCCAGGTACACACAGCAGGCAGTACGGACATCACTTGTCAGGTACACACAACACAGCAGGCAGTACGGACATCACTTGCCAGGTACACACAACACAGCAGGCAGTACGGACATCACCTGCCAGGTACACCCAACACAGCAGGCAGTACAGACATCACTTGCCAGGTACACCCAACACAGCAGGCAGTACAGACATCACTTGCCAGGTACACACAACACAGCAGGCAGTACAGACATCACTTGCCAGGTACACACAACACAGCAGGCAGTACAGACATCACTTGCCAGGTATACACAACACAGCAGGCAGTACAGACATCACTTGCCAGGTACACACAATACAGCAGGCAGTACAGACATCACTTGCCAGGTACACACAACACAGCAGGCAGTACAGACATCACTTGCCAGGTACACACAATACAGCAGGCAGTACGGACATCACTTGCCAGATACACACAACACAGCAGGCAGTACGGACATCACTTGCCAGGTACACACAATACAGCAGGCAGTACGGACATCACTTGCCAGGTACACACAACACAGCAGGCAGTACGGACATCACTTGCCAGGTACACACAACACAGCAGGCAGTACGGACATCACTTGCCAGGTACACACAACACAGCAGGCAGTACGGACATCACTTGCCAGGTACACACAACACAGCAGGCAGTAAGGACATCACTTGCCAGGTACACACAACACAGCAGGCAGTACGGACATCACTTGCCAGGTACACACAACACAGCAGGCAGTACGGACATCACTTGCCAGGTACACACAACACAGCAGGCAGTACGGACATCACTTGCCAGGTACACACAACACAGCAGGCAGTACGGACATCACCTGCCAGGTACACACAACACAGCAGGCAGTACAGACATCACCTGCCAGGTACACACAACACAGCAGGCAGTACAGACATCACCTGCCAGGTACACACAACACAGCAGGCAGTACAGACATCACCTGCCAGGTACACACAACACAGCAGGCAGTACAGACATCACTTGCCAGGTACACACAACACAGCAGGCAGTACAGACATCACTTGCCAGGTACACACAACACAGCAGGCAGTACAGACATCACTTGCCAGGTACACACAATACAGCAGGCAGTACAGACATCACTTGCCAGGTACACACAATACAGCAGGCAGTACAGACATCACTTGCCAGGTACACACAACACAGCAGGCAGTACAGAAATCACTTGCCAGGTACACACAATACAGCAGGCAGTACGGACATCACTTGCCAGGTACACACAACACAGCAGGCAGTACGGACATCACTTGCCAGGTACACACAACACAGCAGGCAGTACGGACATCACTTGCCAGGTACACACAACACAGCAGGCAGTACGGACATCACTTGCCAGGTACACACAACACAGCAGGCAGTACGGACATCACTTGCCAGGTACACACAACACAGCAGGCAGTACGGACATCACTTGCCAGGTACACACAACACAGCTGGCAGTACGGACATCACTTGCCAGGTACACACAACACAGCAGGCAGTACGGACATCACTTGCCAGGTACACACAACACAGCAGGCAGTACGGACATCACTTGCCAGGTACACACAACACAGCAGGCAGTACGGACATCACTTGCCAGGTACACACAACACAGCAGGCAGTACGGACATCACTTGCCAGGTACACACAACACAGCAGGCAGTACGGACATCACTTGCCAGGTACACACAACACAGCAGGCAGTACGGACATCACTTGCCAGGTACACACAACACAGCAGGCAGTACGGACATCACTTGCCAGGTACACACAACACAGCAGGCAATACGGACATCACTTGCCAGGTACACACAACACAGCAGGCAGTACGGACATCACTTGCCAGGTACACACAACACAGCAGGCAGTACGGACATCATTTGCCAGGTACACACAACACAGCAGGCAGTACGGACATCACTTGCCAGGTACACACAATACAGCAGGCAGTACGGACATCACCTGCCAGGTACACACAACACAGCAGGCAGTACGGACATCACTTGCCAGGTACACACAACACAGCAGGCAGTACGGACATCACTTGCCAGGTACACACAACACAGCAGGCAGTACGGACATCACTTGCCAGGTACACACAACACAGCAGGCAGTACGGACATCACTTGCCAGGTACACACAACACAGCAGGCAGTACAGACATCACTTGCCAGGTACACACAACACAGCAGGCAGTACAGACATCACTTGCCAGGTACACACAACACAGCAGGCAGTACGGACATCACTTGCCAGGTACACACAACACAGCAGGCAGTACGGACATCACTTGCCAGGTACACACAACACAGCAGGCAGTACGGACATCACTTGCCAGGTACACACAACACAGCAGGCAGTACGGACATCACTTGCCAGGTACACGCAACACAGCAGGCAGTACGGACATCACTTGCCAGGTACACGCAACACAGCAGGCAGTACGGACATCACTTGCCAGGTACACGCAACACAGCAGGCAGTACGGACATCACCTGCCAGGTACACGCAACACAGCAGGCAGTACAGACATCACCTGCCAGGTACACGCAACACAGCAGGCAGTACAGACATCACCTGCCAGGTACACGCAACACAGCAGGCAGTACAGACATCACCTGCCAGGTACACACAACACAGCAGGCAGTACAGACATCACTTGCCAGGTACACACAACACAGCAGGCAGTACAGACATCACTTGCCAGGTACACGCAACACAGCAGGCAGTACAGACATCACTTGCCAGGTACACGCAACACAGCAGGCAGTACAGACATCACCTGCCAGGTACACGCAACACAGCAGGCAGTACAGACATCACCTGCCAGGTACACACAACACAGCAGGCAGTACAGACATCACCTGCCAGGTACACACAATACAGCAGGCAGTACAGACATCACCTGCCAGGTACACACAACACAGCAGGCAGTACAGACATCACCTGCCAGGTACACACAACACAGCAGGCAGTACAGACATCACTTGCCAGGTACACACAACACAGCAAGCAGTACAGACATCACTTGCCAGGTACACACAACACAGCAGGCAGTACAGACATCACTTGCCAGGTACACACAACACAGCAGGCAGTACGGACATCACTTGCCAGGTACACACAACACAGCAGGCAGTACGGACATCACCTGCCAGGTACACACAACACAGCAGGCAGTACGGACATCACTTGCCAGGTACACACAACACAGCAGGCAGTACGGACATCACTTGCCAGGTACACACAACACAGCAGGCAGTAGAGACATCACTTGCCAGGTACACACAACACAGCAGGCAGTACAGACATCACTTGCCAGGTACACACAACACAGCAGGCAGTACGGACATCACTTGCCAGGTACACGCAACACAGCAGGCAGTACGGACATCACTTGCCAGGTACACGCAACACAGCAGGCAGTACGGACATCACTTGCCAGGTACACGCAACACAGCAGGCAGTACGGACATCACTTGCCAGGTACACGCAACACAGCAGGCAGTACAGACATCACCAGCCAGGTACACGCAACACAGCAGGCAGTACAGACATCACCTGCCAGGTACACGCAACACAGCAGGCAGTACAGACATCACCTGCCAGGTACACGCAACACAGCAGGCAGTACAGACATCACCTGCCAGGTACACACAACACAGCAGGCAGTACAGACATCACTTGCCAGGTACATGCAACACAGCAGGCAGTACAGACATCACCTGCCAGGTACACACAACACAGCAGGCAGTACAGACATCACCTGCCAGGTACACACAACACAGCAGGCAGTACAGACATCACCTGCCAGGTACACACAATACAGCAGGCAGTACAGACATCACTTGCCAGGTACACGCAACACAGCAGGCAGTACAGACATCACTTGCCAGGTACACGCAACACAGCAGGCAGTACAGACATCACCAGCCAGGTACACGCAACACAGCAGGCAGTACAGACATCACCTGCCAGGTACACACAACACAGCAGGCAGTACAGACATCACCTGCCAGGTACACACAACACAGCAGGCAGTACAGACATCACTTGCCAGGTACACACAACACAGCAGGCAGTACAGACATCACTTGCCAGGTACACACAACACAGCAGGCAGTACGGACATCACTTGCCAGGTACACACAACACAGCAGGCAGTACGGACATCACTTGCCAGGTACACACAACACAGCAGGCAGTACGGACATCACTTGCCAGGTACACACAACACAGCAGGCAGTACGGACATCACTTGCCAGGTACACACAACACAGCAGGCAGTACGGACATCACTTGCCAGGTACACACAACACAGCAGGCAGTACAGACATCACTTGCCAGGTACTCACAACACAGCAGGCAGTACAGACATCACTTGCCAGGTACACACAACACAGCAGGCAGTACAGACATCACTTGCCAGGTACACACAACACAGCAGGCAGTACAGACATCACTTGCCAGGTACACGCAACACAGCAGGCAGTACAGACATCACCTGCCAGGTATACACAACACAGCAGGCAGTACAGACATCACTTGCCAGGTACACACAACACAGCAGGCAGTACAGACATCACTTGCCAGGTACACACAACACAGCAGGCAGTACAGACATCACTTGCCAGGTACACACAACACAGCAGGCAGTACAGACATCACTTGCCAGGTACACACAACACAGCAGGCAGTACAGACATCACTTGCCAGGTATACACAACACAGCAGGCAGTACAGACCACTTGCCAGGTACACACAACACAGCAGGCAGTACAGACATCACCTGCCAGGTACACACAACACAGCAGGCAGTACAGACATCACTTGCCAGGTACACACAACATAGCAGGCAGTACAGACATCACCTGCCAGGTACACACAACACAGCAGGCAGTACAGACATCACCTGCCAGGTACACACAATACAGCAGGCAGTACAGACATCACTTGCCAGGTACACACAATACAGCAGGCAGTACAGACATCACCTGCCAGGTACACACAATACAGCAGGCAGTACAGACATCACTTGCCAGGTACACACAACACAGCAGGCAGTACAGACATCACTTGCCAGGTACACACAACACAGCAGGCAGTACAGACATCACTTGCCAGGTACACACAACACAGCAGGCAGTACAGACATCACTTGCCAGGTACACACAACACAGCAGGCAGTACAGACATCACTTGCCAGGTACACACAACACAGCAGGCAGTACAGACATCAATTGCCCATACATGCTACCATCTTTTCATTCTTTTTTTCAATTACATAATTTCGTTCGATTAATCTGTTAGTTCGAATATAAAGATTTTTCCAACATGTCCAATCTGATTTGCATTAAAATAAAGGGGGATAATTGTTCATTTTTCTTGATTAAAAAAAAAAGGATTCTTTTAGTTTTGATTGTTTTGGTTGAATAAACGGGAAAATCAAACTTTTTTATTGTACCGTGTATGGGCACCATTAGATCCTTTTCCACTTGATTCAAATCCTGGATATGACTGAACGTGAAATGCACATAATCTGATTAAAAAACATCGGGCCGCTCCCACCCAATGTGCAAAATCAGATCACATCTGCGGGGAAAGTCATGCCTGCTGCAGAAATGTGAGTGTGTCAGGCCGGGTTCCCAGTGGTCAATTGTGTAATCCACACGTTACAATGACTGAACTGCAATGGAGAGACTGGACATAGACTGTAATACAAAGACTGCATGCAGCAAGTCAGAATACAATCCCTTTCTGTGAACAGGCCCATAGAATTGAATGAGCAGTGATCAGTTACTGTGAACAGGCCCATAGAATTGAATGGGCAGTGATCAGTAACTGTGAACAGGCCCATAGAATTGAATGGGCAGTGATCAGTTACTGTGAACAGGCCCATAGAATTGTATGGGCAGCGAGTTGACATGCAGAATTATCCTGCAACACAACTGACCACTGTGAACAGGGCCTGAATGTCCATAAAGGAACAAAGCTCTGCCACCCACACCCCCAGCCTGGTGCATGATGCACGCAAATTGTGCTCTCGTGTGTGCGCACATTATGGAATGTCACATCGGACCCAAAATGCCTGGAGGGGAGAAGGGGGGGGGGGGGTTTGATATTGTGTGGAAACCCCTCCCACAGTGTGATGCCATCGCCATGGTCCTGACAGTTTGCTGTCTGTGATCCTCATTGCATTATGGGAAATAAAGGCTTTTTCCAGCTGCCAAGCAAACATTCCCTCTGCTTACATCTCGTCACCCCTGGGTAATGTCCCGCCCACTTTACCCCATTAGGACCTTTGATATTACACCCCTACCGCTGTTTCCTGCAGCGTTTCCACTGGGTGCCTCTGCCAGTGATGCCCGATTAGGCTATAAATTGGCCAAAAGGGTACCCCCTTTCTGCTGGTCTGTAGGGGGCTGCTGTCTGCCCCGGGCCGATAGGTATAAATTGCCTCGATGGCCGCAGTACGCACAAAAACATTCAGATGCTAAATGCATTTACCTACAGTGTGGAACTGTTGCGCTGCAGTGTCCTTCCTCCTTCCCTCTCGGCTGATGCGGATAGCGCGCGCATGTAGGGTTGGCGTGCGTTCCACCCGAATGTCCGGACCGAGGAGTTCCGGGTAGTGACGTCACCGCTAGATGGAGGAAGAGCGAATGGGCGGTGCAGCGCTGCCGCTCTCAGCCTAAGGATCCGGGGGAGAGAGTAGGCATAATTAGGGGGGGGTCTTTGAGACCTCCCAGCATAAAAGTCCAGCGCTCCCTCCAGATCTTGCTGACTGTCAAAGGAGCGGGATGGAGGAGGGGAGCGCTGCTGATGCGGATAGTCAGCCTGCGGGCTGTAAGGAGAATTTTCACTGCAGATCTTATAAGTATCTGGTTAGGGAACTGTTCTTAGTTCCATCTTTTCTTTTTCTTACAGCTGATTTGGCTGTTCCTATGGACACTGCGGCCGCACCTAAACCAGACCAGCGTCGGGCTGACAGGTAGGGGTGGTCCAGGTAGGTTCTTGCCCACAACTACAGAGCGCAATTTCATCACAACCTTGTTTCTTTTTAGTCCTAGGAAACACGATAAGAAAAGTTCAAGGTCGAGGTCAAGATCCCGGTCTAGAAGGAGAAGTTCATCACACAGACGCCATCGTTCCAGAAGCAAGTCACCTAGAAGACGTAGCTCAAGATCAAGGTGGGATAGAGGCTGTTGGGCATGTGGAGCAGAGACTCTTCCCGGGAAGAAAGTTTGCAGGGCATGCTTCAACGACCTGGCGGCGGAAAAACAACAAACACCAATTGAGTTGTCAGAACTTATCAAGCAAGCCGTTCAAGACTCAATGAAGAGCTATATAGCTTCCCTGCCTAACCAGTCGTCTATCTCGGGTGAAAACTTACAACCCTCTACTGGAGAAGAAACGGATCAAGTAGCAGTAGGGTTTGATTTTGCGCTAGTGGAACCGTTCGTTCGAGCAGTCCGTGAGGCACTGGAGTGGGAAGACCTCGAGGAAGAGAAAGATTCCGACACTAAGAAACATAAACAGTACTACACTCACTTAGCTAAGAAGTTCACTCCGTTACCACTTATGGAAGAAATTGCGGATGTTATGAGAGATGAGTGGACCAAACTGGATAAAAGACCGCCGTTACACAACCGGTTATCCAAGCTGTACCCAATGCAGGAGGCTGACTGCAAGAAATTAGATAACCCTCCTATTGTAGATGCATCGGTGATGCGTTTAGCTCGCCCAGTCACACTTCCAAGAGAGAACGCTGTAACCTTTACGGATGTTATGGAACGTAGAATGGACAATGAACTGAAAAGAATTTATACTAGTTCAGGTGGAGCAGCTAGACCAGGTATAGCATTGACCTCGGTGGCGAAGGCCCTTAGAGTCTGGACCGAGAACATAGAAGAGGCAATCAAGGCCGATATGGACAAGGACTCAATCTTGTCAGCACTGGAAGACTTAAAACTGTCAGCGGATTATATAGGTGAGGCCGCAGTAGATGTGGTTAGATGCTCGACAAGATCCATGGCATCCTCAGTGATAACGAAATGACCGTTGTGGCTCAAAGCATGGGTGGTGACCCTTCTTCAAGGCAAGATTGGTGCAAGATCCCGTACGACGGAGAGCACCTTTTTGAACAAGAAATGGATACAGCTATTATGAGAGTCACGGGGGGTAAATCAGGGTTGATTCCCCAGGATAGACGAGCAAGAAAGCCTAATTTTCAACAAACTAATAGGTTTCAGCAACAGAGATTTAGATCAGCAAAGAATTACAGACCTGGGAGAGAATTTTGAAGAAATTGGCAGAGCTCCCAGTCTAGCCTACAAAGGATGACTAGGCAGAAGGCCACACCGTCCACGTCATCGCAGCAAAAGTCTTTTTGACGCTCTACCCGCTCAGATCTGCCCGGTCGGAGGCAGACTTTCTCAGTTCCAGCAGATCTGGGCAGAGGAAATAGACAATCAGTGGGTGATAAAAACCATAAGTCAGGGCCACCGTTGGAGGTTTTCCAAAAGACCACCGCACAGCAAATTCGTGCCGACACGGGTTCCTGCATCAGGAGACAGATTACAGATTCTGGAGGAATATGTACAAACGCTACTTCTAAAGAAAGCAATTACACAAGTTCCAGAACACCAAAAGGGAGAAGGTCTTTATTCTTCTCTCTTCTTCGTAACAAAGAAAACGGGGGATTTGAGACCTGTGATGGATCTACGCTATCTGAACAAACACATAGAGTTGGGAAGGTTCAAGATGGAATCTCTTCAAACCATCGCGCAATCAGTCAGAGTATCCGATTGGATGCTTTCACTGGACTTAGAAGACGCGTATCTACATATACCGATACACCAAAACTTCCAGAAGTACATCAGATTTGCAATTGCAGAAAATCATTATCAGTTTACATGCCTACCATTCGGCATTTGTACAGCCCCCCGCACTTTCACCAAAGTGCTTCTGTCAGTGATAGCTCTACTTCGGATTCAGGGTCTGAGAATCTTCCAGTACTTGGACGATCTGCTGCTACTATCTCAAGATCTCAACGAGATACTTCAACACAGACAGATACTCATAGACTCATTAGTACGATTTGGTTGGAAAATAAATTACAACAAGAGCAGACTATGGTATTCCTGGGAGCGCTATTCAATACCAGAGAGAATTCTCTCAGTCTTCCCCCAGAAAAAATGGAACAATTGAATGCGAAAGTCAAACTGACCCGGTCACTATCAACACTTTCAGCCTCCCAATGTCTAAGTCTAATAGGCACATTGACATCGTCAATACCCATGGTTCGTTGGGCACTCTGGCACACCCGGCCATTTCAATGGGACTTCCTACAACAGTGGGACAAGAGGAACCTATCCCAACGGATCAGGCTAACACCGCTAATGTCGAACAGTCTGCAATGGTGGGAAAACAGTGTGCACCTGGCCAAATATCATTTAATCCAACACATGTTACCGATCATGATTACATCGGATGCCAGTCTAACGGGATGGGGGGCACACTGCAATCGATACACAGCGCAGGGTCAATGGGAGGAAGATCTGAAACACATCCCTGCGAATGTCCTGGAAATAAGAGCAGCTTACAAGGCCCTTACTCATTTCCATCACCTAATCCGAGGAAAAACAGTGCTAATGCGCATGGACAACCAAACTGCGGTAGCTTATCTCAGACGACAAGGGGGCACTCGGAGTTTACAACTGCTGCAGGAAACGGCAGCAATATTCCACTTCGCGGAGGAGTAATCTATGGGATCTCAAAGCGATCTACATTCCGGGTCGTCTCAATACGACAGCGGACTACCTGAGCAGACATACGATCGACCACAAAGAATGGAGTCTGTCGACGGAGGTATTTAGGTGGATATGCGACCAACTGGGTACTCCAGAGATCGACCTCATGGCCACTCCACACAACACCAAGTGCGCAAAGTTCATGTCCAGATTCCATTGCAGGGGAGCAGTGGCGACAGACGCGATTTCTGCCCAATGGAATTTTCACACGGGGTATGTGTTTCCGCCAACAGCTATGATACACCAAGTGTTGTCGAGGTTACTCAGAGAATCGGTGACGATCCTATCGATCATTCCTTTCTGGCCCAGGAGGCCCTGGTTCCCCCTGTTGTGGGAAATGAAGTTGAGATCTCCACTTCCCTTACCGGACAGTTTAGATCTGCTACACCAGGGGACTGTACATCATCCAAATCCTCAGAGATTACGATTGAATGCATGGAAGTTGAAGGGAAAAGGCTAAGAGAGATTGGTTGTTCGGAAGAAGTCATTGACACCATGCTAAAATCGAGGAAACCGACGACCAACGCCACTTACCAGAGGATTTGGAACAGATTTGCAGAATTTGCAACAGTAAACAATTTTAATTATATGGAACCGGAACCTCAACATATTCTGGATTTCTTACAGAATGGTCTAACGATGGGGTTAGCTTTTCATACTCTGAAAGTTCAGATTTCTGCACTATCGGCGCTGACCGGAACGGCTTGGGCACATCATGCTCTGTTGAAAAGATTCATGAGGGGAGCATTCAAGGTCAACCCACCTAAAAAGAACATTTTTCTAAAGTGGGATCTACCCCTTGTTCTAAATGTGTTCTCTAGAGAGCCATTTCATCCTATACAATCCTGTTCCATATGGAATAAAACGTTAAAGATGTTATTCCTGGTGGCCATAGCCTCAGCCAGAAGAATCTCTGAGCTGCAGGCTCTAGGCTGCAAAGAGCCCTACCTAACAATGTTTACGGACAGAGTGGTACTTAGACCAGTAGAACAGTTCTTACCAAAGGTAAACTCGGACTACCATCTAAATCAAGACTGGACCCTACCGGCCTTCTATGAAGAACATACACAGTTAAAGCATCCTTTAGATGTGGTGGAAGCGCTAAAAGACTATTTAGCCTCTACAGAGCAATTTAGAGAAACAGACAGGTTATGGGTGATTCCTAATGGCTACAGAAAGGGGCAACCTGCCTCAAAGCAAACTTTGGCCACCTGGCTAGTCAAGTCTATTCAGCTGGCCTATAGAACACTTGACTTAGTACCACCGGAACAGATCCGTGCACACTCTACTAGAAGTATATCCACCTCTTGGGCGGCCTGCAACAAAGTCCCGGCAGAAAAAATTTGCCAGGCCGCCAATTGGACTACTATGCATACGTTTATGAAACATTATAAAGTAGACATGACTGCACAATCTGCTCTTTTGTTTGGAAAAACGGTGCTGTCAGCACATGTATCATAATCAAGTAAAGTTTGGTTTATTGCACAGCATTATGTCTCCCTCCCTTCTGTTTTCCTAGTTAGTTCCCAGGTGTGACGAGATGTAAGCAGAGGGAATACGGAAAATTGATACTTACCTGACGGTAATTTTCCTTTCCCGTTGCTTACATATCGTCACACCGGACCCTCCCTTCTGTGGGCTTCGGTGAACCGAGGTTACATAGACTGGGGGGGGGGGCGGGACAGGCAGGTAAATTTATAATATCAAAGGTCCTAATGGGGTAAAGTGGGTAGGACATTACCCAGGTATGACGATATGTAAGCAACGGGAAAGGAAAATTACCGTCAGGTAAGTATCAATTTTCCGTAGTATCTCCCTCTGTGCCTAGAACTCTCAGTAACAAACATTCCGTACAGATCACCTGGCAGAACTAAAGAGGTTACAGGGATACATTTCAGAACGTAAATCAGGGAGAGGAAGCATTTTACAATGGGCAAACACTGACTACATAATCTATAAATGAATATTGTAATCAGTAAGCAATTTTATTAATTACTAGCTGATTGCCCGGCGTTGCCCGGGAATGTATTTGGCTGGTGTTGGCTCCACCTACTTTTTCTAACCCTAACACACAATTACTCACTGACCAAGTTTGTGAGCTTTGCATTGTTTGGCACCAATCATTTGCATTGAAATGAAACAAATCTAATTGGCTGTGTGTGGCTCCACCCCCTTTTCTGAATTTGAACCCCAGTCACCCAATAACCAACTGTACCAGGTTTGAGGCCTGTGCCATTAAGAGTGCAAGAATCGTAGCAATTAAATATTCCCCTTGAAAAGCAATAGGTGAAGTTTGATTCACTTTTGTAGGCTCCACCCACTTTTCTGAATATTAATCCCAGTCACCCAGTGACCAACTGTGCAACGTTTAAAAACCCTGCCATTAACAGAATTGCTGTAGTTTACATTTTCCCAGTGAAATTTGTATTTGTCTCCACCCACTGATGACCCGGCATTGCCCGTGTATGTATTTGACTGGTGTTGGCTCCGCCCACTTTCTAACCCTAACACACAAACACTCAATGACCAAGTTTGTGAGCTTTGGGGTCCTTGGCATCAATAATTTGTATATTCCCATAGAAATTAAACAAATCAGATAGGCTGTTTGTGGCTCCACCCCTCTCCAGCATTTGAACCCCAGTCACCCAATGACCAACTGTAGCAGGTTTGAGGCATCTGCTATTAACAGTGTAAAAATGGCAGCAATTTAAATATTCCACTTGAAAATCAACAGGTGAATTTTCATTGGCTATTATAGGCTCCACCCACTTCCCTGAATATTAATCTCAGTCACTCAGTGACCATCAGGGCAAAGATTGGGAACCCTGAAATAAACAGTGTAAGAAGGGCTGCAGTTTACACTTTCCCAGTGAAATTTGTTTTTGGCTCCGCCCACTTTTTGTAACCTGGACACAAAGTCACTACTCAATGCCCAAGTTTGTGAGTTTTGGGATCCTTGGCATCAATAATTTGTATTTTACCATGAAATGAAACAAATCTGATTAACTGTTTGTGGTTCTGTCCCTTTTCTGAATTTGAACCTCAGTGACCCAATGACCAACTGTACCAGGTTTGAGGCTTGTGCCATTAACAGTACAAGAATGGCAGCAATTTTAATATTCTCCTTGAAAAGTGACATGTGATTTTTGATTGGCATTTTTAGGCTCCACCCACTTTTCTGAATATTAATCCCAGTCACCCAGTAACCAGCTATGCTAAGTTTGAGAACCCTGCCATTAACAGTGAAGAAGGGCTGCAGTTTACAATTTCCCAGAAAAATCTGTTTTTAACTCCACCCACTTTTTGTAACCTTGACACACAGTCACTACTCAATGACCAAGTTTGTGAGCTTTTGGGTTCGTGGCATCAAAATTGTGCTAATGGAAGCAGTTTATCCAGCAAAGAAATCTGGCTGTTTTTAGCTCCGCCCCTTTACTGAATTTGAACCCCAAACACTTAACGCCCGACTGTAGCAGGTTTGAGGCCTCTGCCATTAACAGTGTGAGAATGGCTGCAGTTTCAATATTCCCCTTGAAAATCAAAAGGTGAATTTTGATTGGCTCTTGTAGGCTCCACCTACTTTTCCAAATATTAATCCTAGTCACCCAGTGACCAACTGTGTGAAGTTTGAGAACCTTGCCATTAACAGTGTAAGAAAAGCTGCAGTTTACATTTCCCCATGTAAAAAGTTAGTTGTTTTTGGCTCCGCCCACTATTTCTAATCTTGACATACAGTCAGTTAATGACCAAGTTTATGAGCTTTGGGGTGTTTGGCATCAATAAGTTGCATTTTACCATTGAAATTAAACAAATCTGATTGGCTGTTTTTGGCCCGCTACCTTCAGAATTTAAACCACAGTCTCCCAGTGACTGACTGTAGCAGATGTTAGACCTCTGCCATTAAGAGTGCATGAATGGCAGCAATGTAAATATTCCCCTTGAAAATCAAAAGGTGAATTTTGATTGGCTGCTGTAGGCTCCACCCACTTTTCTGAATATTAGTCCCAGTCACCCAGTGGCCAACTGTGTCACGTTTGAGAACCCTGCCAATAACAGAATGGCTGAAATCAATCTAACAAATCTGATTGGCTGTTTGTGGCTCCACCCCTTTAGTGAATTTGGACCCCAGTCACCCAATGACTGACTGTATCAGGTTTGAGGCCTCTGCCACTAACAGTGTAAGAATGGTAGCAATGTGAATATTCCCCTTGAAAATCAATAGGTACATTTTGATTGGCTTTTGTAGGCTCCACCCACCCAATATTCATCCCAGTCACCCAGTGGCCAATTGTGTAAAGTTTGGGAACCCTGCAATGTAAAAAATGAAGTTGTTGGCACCGCCCACTTTTTCTAACCTTGACATACAGTCACTCAATCATCAAGTTTATCAGCTTTGGGGTCCTTAGTATCAATACTTTGTATATTCCCATTGAAAAATAAACAAATCTGGCTGTTTGTGGCTCCGCCCCCTTCCTGAATTTGGACCCTAGTCACCCAGTGACCAACTGTACCAGGTTTGAGGCATCTGCTATTACCAGTATAAGAGAATGGTAGCAGATGAAACATTCCCTTTGAAAATCAAAAGGTGAATTTTTATTGGCTGTTGTAGGCTCCACCCACCTTCCAAAATCCTAATCTGTCACCCAATGACCAACTGTGCAAAGTTTGAGAACCCTGCTATTAACGGTGTAAGAATGGCTGCAGTTTATAATTTCCAGTGAAATTTGTTTTTAGCTCCGCCCACTTTGTGTAACCTTGACACACAGTCACCCAGTGTCCAAGTGTGTGAGTTTTCAGGTTCCTGGCATCAAAAATGTGTGATTTTAAGCAGTTTATCCACCAAGGAAATCTGATTGGCTGTATGTGGCCCCGCCCCTTTAGTGAATTTGGACCCCAGTCACCCACTGACTGACTGTAGCTAGTTTGAAGCCTCTAAAAAACTAGGAATATGACCATAAATAGTACCACACCAATATATCAAAAATATCACAATTTATTAATTATATCTCAAAAAAGCACTATAGAGTATTAAAAACACACATACAATTAAAACAAGGAGACATCACAATAGAATGGCTATAGTATATATAGTAAAGCGTTGCTAATAGCATACAATGTAATATTGATCACCTGGGAAGTTGACTATATGAACTCCCTCGGGGATTGAACCCGGGTTCATAAGATCACGTTAGAAGAAAGTGCAAATACATATACAAAAGTATGAGGTTATCAATAACCATATAACCTGTGCAACCTGTGAAGAAAGTGCATAGTGCATAACATAATAAAACAGTGATTATACCCATATATGCTGAAAGCCAAAGTGACAAGATGCTGGGACCATATAGGTAGCATGGAGTGCAGAAAAGGCGAAGCTTACGTGACCCAGGGATAATGAAGGCCGTTGTGGTGTCTCCATAGAAGAAGGAGGCCCCCGGCAGACTTCTCTACCGGTTTCGCGGCAGTCACGCCGCTTTATCACGAGAGGGGGATCCTGTGTCAGACCGGCATACTAGCCAGAAAGATATAGTACTGGAGGTGCGGTCACGTGAGCGCCAGACGCGCATCACGTGATCCGCCCTGTATATGCCGTCCAATGCGAGGAAGGAGGAACACCAAGAGGAAAAAGTCCACACTGGAGCGCACACAGCGTGAGTATACGGGTAGCCAAAAGGGACAAAAAGCTTGCACACCAGGAGGAAGTAATCCACGCTGGAGCGCATGCAGCGCAAGTATATAGGCAGCCTGGAGGGATACGGAATCCGCATACCAGGAGGAAAATTAAGCCTTCATAGCATAAGGAAAAGAAAATATAAAAAGTCTGCCAAAAAATAAATAAATAAATATGGGTATTGGTAATATATAGGGGGAAATATAGCGCTGGAAAATATAACCCTCCAACGTCTATATATACACATGTGCCATCAGCATATATGAATCTATAATCACCCCATTAGTAATATAAGATTTATTGGCAAAAAACACAATTAATACACTCCAATATTAATGCAAGCAATAAGATCATACATATATATGACAATTACAATGATAGACAAAAATATAACATTAGGGTAATCCAAAGTTCCCGAGGGTGTATAGACAACACCAAGTCCATCCATATCAGCAATAACAAGGTTGGAAGATTTATCCAGGTAACATAGGGGCACCAAAGTCCCCACAACGACGAAAGTTCCAAAATAGGCGACGCAAGAGGGTGAGTGGTCCATAATTAGAAGATTCCAAAGTCCACAAGAGAGAGTCCATCACATAATAGTCCAATAAGCCCTTCAGACAACAGGTAAGTGTATATAGATATATCTGCAATAAATCAAAAAATGCATTAACAAGGCATCACAAAAAACCCAAAAAGTCAATTTCCTCATTAAGGCCATGAGGTGACTTTGAATCAAGGCTGTATATCCACCGAGCCTCCTTCTGTAACAATCTGGACACTATGTCACCCCCCTAATATTGGTTCTAACATGTTCCAACCCTATAACCTGCATCCTGGAATAAGAGCCAGCATGAAATTGTAGAAAGTGGGCCGCCACAGATGTCAAAGTTTTCCCCTCATCCAAGTCCCTTTGTGCCAATCTAATTTTGGAAAGATGCTGTTGAATACGAACCTTAAGGGCATTCTTAGTTTGTCCTACATATATCCTTGGACATGAACAGCGTAGAGCATAGACTACTCCTTTTGTTTTGCAATTGATGTAATGATTTAATGTAAATACCTTATTATTCGAGGAATCACTAATGTGAGTTTGCCTCCGCATCATGGGGCATACATTACAGGCCCCACAGGGGTAACTCCCCCGTAGGCAACCTGCCTGTGATCTACCTCCCACCGATCTCAGATGACTTGAGCAAATCTTGTCCTTTAATGTAGGGCACTTTTTTGCTGTAATAGAAGGATAGGGAGAAATACAGCCGATCAAATCTGGGTCCGACTGTAAAATTGGCCAGGCCCCCTGAAGAGCCCTATAAATTTCTGGTCACCCATTGTTGTATGTAGAACATAGTCTCACCAAGCCAGCAGGAGTGGAAGGTCTACTGTTGATCAGTTCGTTTCGGTTTCTTTTCTGTGCCATATAGAAAGCCTTCTTCACAATTTTCCTTGGATATCCACGGTCCAAAAACCTTTGTTGTAATTCATTTGCCTGTTTAAGAAAATCCAAATCATTAGAACACAGCCTACGTAATCTGAGAAACTGACTCACAGGTAGATTGTTTTTCAGGGATTTGTTGTGAGCACTCTGATAGTGTAACAAGCTGTTTACAGCCGTGGGCTTACGATAAAGATCTGAAGACAGGGATCCATCCTCTTGTATCCTAATGGTGACATCCAAAAATTCCACCTGATGGTCAGACATCTGTGCAGTAAGGAAAATACTCATATCATTCTTATTCAATTCTGTAATGAACTTATTGCATGTTTCTGTGGGGCCATTCCAGATAATTAACAGGTCATCGATATATCTGTACCATCCCAGTATATGTGGGTGGTATTGGGAGAAGTGGTCACCAAATACAATTTCTCGTTCCCAAAACCCCAAGAATAAATTGGCAATGGCCGGTGCACATTTGGCACCCATGGCCACGCCGCATACCTGCTTGTAGAATCTTCCATTAAAGATGAAATAATTATGGCCCAATACGAACTGAAGCAGCTGTAACAAAAAATGATGTAAATCAGATTGTGAACGATCTTCCATATCCAAAAAATAACGAACAGTATGCAATGCCCACCGATGAGAGATATTAGTGTACAAGGACTCAACGTCACAGGTTACCAGTAATGATCCAGATGGAATTCTGATGTCCTCAATAATTCTGAGTAGATCAAGACTATCACGTAAATATGAGTCAAGGGCCGTGACATGGCGTTGTAGAAAAAAATCTAAAAAAAGAGCAGGCAAACGAAGTTAAACTATTGATACCAGCAACAATTGGTCTGCCAGGAGGATTATTAACAGTCTTATGAACTTTAGGCAACATATAGAAGGTAGGTACCACGGGTGATTTTGGTAATAAAAAGTCATATTCCCTAGGTGTAATGAGCCCTCTAATCATGGCATCACTTAGTAAACCTTCTAGCTGCACATGGTAATACTCAGTTGGATCTCCTGGTAAACTTTCATAGTTTTTAGGATTATTCAACTGCCGGTAAGCCTCCTGTAAATACATATCCCTGGGCCATATTACGATGTTTCCACCCTTGTCCGCCTCCTTGATTATCAGGTCCATGTTGTTTTTAAGATTGTTAATGGCTTTCCACTCACGGATAGTAAAGTTGTTGTTCCTTGTATTATAAACAGTCATCTGTGATACTGATTTCAGCATTACTTCAAAGAAAATCCTAATTGGTGGATAATTGCCAAAGCTGGGCATATACTTAGAAGGGTTCCTAAATAATCGAGAGCGCAAACTCACCATATCTTGATTGTCCTGATTCTCATTTAGAAGATCCATCAGATCATTAAGTGCTTGTCGATCCATTTCGGTTAGGCCGATTTCCATATGTGTAGTGGAGGCCTCTGCCATTAAAAGTGTAAGAATAGCAGCAGTTTAAATATTCCCCTTGAAAATCAATAGGTGAATTTTGATTGGCTGTTGTAGGCTCCACCCATTTTCTTGAATCTTAATCGCATTCACCCAGTGACCAAGTGTGCCAAGTTTGAGAACCCTGTGATTAACAGTCTAAGAATGGCTGCAGTTTACATTTTCCCATGTAAAATGAACGGCTGAAATTTAATTTGCTGTTTTATGCTCCGCCCACTTTTCCTGGATTTGTAACCTCGGTCACCAAGTGACCAACTGTGCCAAGTGTGGGTACTCTGGCTTGATTACTGTGAGAATGGCAGCCTTTTACATTTTTTCCATTGACTTGAATGGGTGGAATCTGATTAGCTGTTGGTAGCTCCGCCCACATGTGCAGGGGGGCCGCGAGACCCCCAGAACATATCATCCCAGGTAGTAAGGGATCTGTGTACCAAGTTTCGTTCAAATCGGTCAAGCCGTTTTTGCGTGATCGCGGCACACACACACACACACACGGCACACACACACGACACACACCACACACACACACACGACACACACACACACGACACACACACACACACTGTACACACACACACACACACACACACACACACACACACACACACACACACACTGTACACACACACACACACACACTGTGCTCACACACACACACACACACCACATACACACACACACACACACACACACGATTTTATATATATAGATGTTCACTACAGTTCCTCTTTAAGCAGCAGTGGTAGGTTAGCTACTAGGCTTGTGGGAGTCACATAGAGGCCACTCTGTGGGGTAACATGGAGCAGCTCATCTGAGCTATGCTGAGTTCCATTATTCACAGAATGTCTCTTTAATGTGGTTTTTACATTTTTTATTTATGTGTTTTTATTTAACAAGGAGACAAACAGGCAATCCCATGAGAGCCAGACAAACTGCGGTTATGTCTCCGATACCAACTGCCCAGATCTTCCATGTTGTCCGATTTCCACCACCTCTATTCCCCTGAGAGCCAGACACACTGCGGTTATGTCTCCGATTATAGAGTTCTACCAACTGCCCAGATCTTCCATGTTGTCCGATTTCCACCATCTCTATAGCATAGCTCCCAATTGTCCCTCTTTCAGGACTTTGTCTCTCTTTCTATGTAAATATATGTATTTCTCTACTGAAAAAGTATTTAATTTGCTCTAAACTTTATTCCCATCCTTTAAATTGATATCTATATATATAATAGAGTAAGTGCCTCAACCTTCAAGCAAGAAGAAGAAGTAGAGCCCTGCCCCCAGGGCCGGTCCAAGCAAGAAGAAGGGGCTGGTCCAAGCAAGAAGAAGAAGTAGTGCCCTGCCCCCAGGGCTGGTCCAAGCAAGAAGAAGGGGCTGGTCCAAGCAAGAAGAAGAAGTAGTGTCATATCAAACCAAGGGCAAAGAGGGATAATTTGCATATTCAGTAGTAGTGCATTATGGGTAACCACAAATGTTCACTTATAGCTGAATTATTGCAGATTTGCTTCTGTTTTAAGAAGGAAAATTACACCAAGCTTTGATTTTTTTAGTAGGAGGGCTTTTTGGTCTCTTTTATCCCCCTATACATTCCGAGTGGTTTGGGTCACCCTGAGCTGCTTGGTTACTGTGTTGTACTGGTCCAAGCCCTATCTCATACAGCCTTATTAATCCCTGGCATGCACTGATGAGGACCACATGTCTGAAATAGGCAGTCACATGTAGGTTTGATATGACTGTGTAAAACTTAAAGCTATAGGCTTGCTTGACTTACCAAGGGTGAAAAGCAATAATTTGCATATTTAGTGGCAGTGCATTGTGTGTAATCACAAATGTTCACTTGTAGCTGAATTATTGCAGATTTTCTTCTGTTTTAAGAAGGCAAATTACACCAAGCTTTGCTTTTTTAGTAGGAGGGCTTTTTGGTCCCTTTTATCCCCTATACATTCTGAGTGGTTTGGGTCACCCTGAGCTGGTTGGTTACTCTGTTGTACTGGTCCAAGCCCTATCTCATACAGCCATATCAATCCTTGCCAGCTACAGATGAGAACCAAAAGTCTGAAACAGGCTGTCACATGTGGGTTTGATGTGGCTGTGTAAAATTTAAAGCTATAGGCTTGCTATACACCAGTGGTTCTGGATGCTTGCATGGCTTACTAAGGGTGAAAAGGATTATTTGCATAATATTTGCATATTTAGTAGCAGTGCATTGTGGGTAACCACAAATGTTCACTTATAGCTGAATTATTGCAGATTTCCTTCTGTTTTAGGAAGGCAAATTACACCAAGCTTTGCTTTTTTAGTAGGAGGGCTTTTTGGTCCCTTTTATCCCCCTATACATTCTTAGTAGTTTGGGTCACCCTGAGCTATTTGGTTTGTTCTGTTGTACTGGTCCAAGCCCTATCCCATACAGCCGTATCAATCCCTGCCATGTACTGATGAGGACCAAAAGTCTGAAACAGGCTGTCTACATGTGGGTTTGATATGACTGTGTAAAATTTAAAGCTATATGCTTGTTACACACCAGTGGCTCTGGATGCTTGCTTGACTCATCAAGGGGGAAAGGGGGTAATTTGCATATTCAGTAGCAGTGCATTGTGGTAACCACAAATGTTCACTTATAGCTGAATTATTGCAGATTTCCTTCTGTTTTAAAAAGGCAAATTACACCAATACAGTGTGCAGCATTGCAGGAAGTAACGACAGTGGAACGCACGATGGAACACGGAAGAGGTGAGTCATCCCTGCCCGCTGCCTCTTACTAATAGTGGCCGGCTGCTGCTGTGCTTAAGCAGGAGGGGGAGCGCACATGGGGGACCCAGGTGAGGGGGGGGGGGGGGGTTTCCTGCTGAGCTTACGCTGGAGGGGGAGTGCACATGGGGGACCCAGGTGAGGGGGGGGGGGTTCCTGCTGAGCTTACGCTGGAGGGGGAGTGCACATGGGGGACCCAGGTGAGGGGGGGGGGGGGGTTCCTGCTGAGCTTAAGCTGGAGGTAGAGCACACATGGGGGACCCAGTTGAGGGGGGTCCAACCCCCCTCCCCGCCGCTGTGCCCAATACCCCTTTCCTGCCCTCTTATGTGGCGTATGCTACGCTGCGGGTCGGCTAGTATTTCTTATTTTTAAATGTTACTATGAAAGAAAATGAACAGGATAGAAAGGAACAGTGTGGTTTGTATTATAAAACAACATATTTTTCTTATGAAATCTTTATGGTATGTGTGACTAGGGGTGTGACGGGGCGTGATCAGGGGTGTGGCAGGGGCATAGCTTAAAGGGATACTGTAGGGGGGTCAGGGGAAAATGAGTTGAACTTACCCGGGGCTTCTAACGGTCCCACGCAGACATCCTGTGTTGGCGCAGCCACTCACCGATGCTCCGGCCCCGCCTCCGGTTCACTTCTGGAATTTCAGACTTTAAAGTCTGAAAACCACTGCGCCTGCGTTGCCGTGTCCTCGATCCCGCTGATGTCACCAAGAGCGCACAGCGCAAGCCCAGTATGGTCTGTGTCTGCGCAGTACACTCCTGGTGACATCAGCGGGAGTGAGGACATGGCAACGCAGGCGCAGTGGTTTTCTGACTTTAAAGTCAGAAATTCCAGAAGTGAACTGGAGGCGGGGCCGGAGCATCGGTGAGTGGCTGCGCCAACACAGGATGTCTGCGGGGGACCATTAGAAGCCCCGGGTAAGTTCAACTCATTTTCCCCCGACCCCCCTACAGTGTCCCTTTAAGTGTCCTTTTTTCTCATCTCGAAAAGTTGGGAGGTATGATCCCCTGAGACGCAGACAAACTGTGGTTATGTCTCAGATTATAGAGTTCTACCAACTGCCCAGATCTTCCATGTTGTCAGATTTCAGCAACCTCCATGGGACAAGATGTTTTGCAGACGGCACTGCTGGCCACTGAGAAAAAAGAGTGTTGGGAAATGGACTAAACCAAATAAACAGGAAGCGCATCTGATTGGGTCAGTTCCAGCTGCATACAATTTACATGCAAGAGAAAATGATTAGCACCCATTGACCCTCCTGCTGACTGTATAATGGGTGTATTGGGCACACGCATGCTCAGAGGAATCACTAGATGGGCACACGCATGCTCAGAGGTATCACTAGATGGGCACACGCATGCTCAGAGGTATCACTAGATGGGCACACGCATGCTCAGAGGAATCACTAGATGAGCACACGCATGCTCAGAGGTATCACTAGATGGGCACACGCATGCTCAGAGGAATCACTAGCTGGGAACATGCATGCTCAGAGGAATCACTAGATGGGCACACGCATGCTCAGAGGTATCACTAGATGGGCACACGCATGCTCAGAGGAATCACTAGATGGGAACATGCATGCTCAGAGGTATCACTAGATGGGCACACGCATGCTCAGAGGAATCACTAGATGGGCACACGCATGCTCAGAGGTATCACTAGATGGGCACACGCATGCTCAGAGGTATCACTAGATGGGCACACGCATGCTCAGAGGTATCACTAGATGAGCACACGCATGCTCAGAGGTATCACTAGATGAGCACACGCATGCTCAGAGGTATCACTAGATGGGCACACGCATGCTCAGAGGAATCACTAGATGGGCACACGCATGCTCAGAGGAATCACTAGATGGGCACACGCATGCTCAGAGGTATCACTAGATGGGCACACGCATGCTCAGAGGTATCACTAGATGGGCACACGCATGCTCAGAGGAATCACTAGATGGGAACATGCATGCTCAGAGGAATCACTAGATGGGCACACGCATGCTCAGAGGAATCACTAGATGGGCACACGCATGCTCAGAGGAATCACTAGATGGGCACACGCATGCTCAGAGGTATCACTAGATGGGCACACGCATGCTCAGAGGAATCACTAGATGGGCACACGCATGCTCAGAGGAATCACTAGATGGGCACACGCATGCTCAGAGGTATCACTAGATGGGCACACGCATGCTCAGAGGAATCACTAGATGGGAACATGCATGCTCAGAGGAATCACTAGATGGGCACACGCATGCTCAGAGGAATCACTAGATGGGCACACGCATGCTCAGAGGAATCACTAGATGGGCACACGCATGCTCAGAGGTATCACTAGATGGGCACACGCATGCTCAGAGGAATCACTAGATGGGAACATGCATGCTCAGAGGAATCACTAGATGGGCACACGCATGCTCAGAGGAATCACTAGATGGGCACACGCATGCTCAGAGGAATCACTAGATGGGCACACGCATGCTCAGAGGTATCACTAGATGGGCACACGCATGCTCAGAGGAATCACTAGATGAGCACACGCATGCTCAGAGGAATCACTAGATGGGCACACGCATGCTCAGAGGTATCACTAGATGGGCACACGCATGCTCAGAGGAATCACTAGATGGGCACACGCATGCTCAGAGATATCACTAGATGGGCACACGCATGCTCAGAGATATCACTAGATGGGCACACGCATGCTCAGAGGAATCACTAGATGGGCACACGCATGCTCAGAGGAATCACTAGATGGGCACACGCATGCTCAGAGGTATCACTAGATGGGCACACGCATGCTCAGAGGTATCACTAGATGGGCACACGCATGCTCAGAGGTATCACTAGATGGGCACACGCATGCTCAGAGGAATCACTAGATGGGCACACGCATGCTCAGAGATATCACTAGATGGGCACACGCATGCTCAGAGGTATCACTAGATGGGCACACGCATGCTCAGAGGAATCACTAGATGGGCACACGCATGCTCAGAGGTATCACTAGATGGGCACACGCATGCTCAGGGGAATCACTAGATGAGCACACGCATGCTCAGGGGAATCACTAGATGGGCACACGCATGCTCAGAGGAATCACTAGATGGGCACACGCATGCTCAGAGGAATCACTAGATGGGCACACGCATGCTCAGAGGAATCACTAGATGGGCACACGCATGCTCAGAGGTATCACTAGATGGGCACACGCATGCTCAGAGGAATCACTAGATGGGCACACGCATGCTCAGTGGAATCACTAGATGGGCACACGCATGCTCAGAGGAATCACTAGATGGGCACACGCATGCTCAGAGGAATCACTAGATGGGCACACGCATGCTCAGAGGAATCACTAGATGAGCACACGCATGCTCAGAGGTATCACTAGATGGGCACACGCATGCTCAGAGGAATCACTAGATGGGCACACGCATGCTCAGAGGAATCACTAGATGGGCACACGCATGCTCAGAGGTATCACTAGATGGGCACACGCATGCTCAGAGGAATCACTAGATGGGCACACGCATGCTCAGAGGAATCACTAGATGGGCACACGCATGCTCAGAGGTATCACTAGATGGGCACACGCATGCTCAGATGAATGCCTAGATGAGCACACGCATGCTCAGAGGTATCACTAGATGGGCACACGCATGCTCAGAGGTATCACTAGATGGGCACACGCATGCTCAGAGGTATCACTAGATGGGCACACGCATGCTCAGAGGTATCACTAGATGGGCACACGCATGCTCAGAGGTATCACTAGATGGGCACATGCATGCTCAGAGGAATCACTAGATGGGCACACGCATGCTCAGAGGTATCACTAGATGGGCACACGCATGCTCAGAGGTATCACTAGATGGGCACACGCATGCTCAGAGGTATCACTAGATGGGCACACGCATGCTCAGAGGAATCACTAGATGGGCACACGCATGCTCAGAGGTATCACTAGATGAGCACACGCATGCTCAGAGGAATCACTAGATGGGCACACGCATGCTCAGAGATATCACTAGATGGGCACACACATGCTCAGAGGTATCACTAGATGGGCACACGCATGCTCAGAGATATCACTAGATGGGCACACGCATGCTCAGAGATATCACTAGATGGGCACACGCATGCTCAGAGATATCACTAGATAGGCACACGCATGCTCAGAGGAATCACTAGATGGGCACACGCATGCTCAGAGGTATCACTAGATGAGCACACGCATGCTCAGAGGTATCACTAGATGGGCACACGCATGCTCAGAGGAATCACTAGATGGGCACACGCATGCTCAGAGGTATCACTAGATGGGCACACGCATGCTCAGAGGAATCACTAGATGAGCACACGCATGCTCAGAGATATCACTAGATGGGCACACGCATGCTCAGAGGAATCACTAGATGGGCACACGCATGCTCAGAGGTATCACTAGATGGGCACACGCATGCTCAGAGGAATCACTAGATGAGCACACGCATGCTCAGAGGAATCACTAGATGGGCACACGCATGCTCAGAGGAATCACTAGATGGGCACACGCATGCTCAGAGGTATCACTAGATGAGCACACGCATGCTCAGAGGTATCACTAGATGGGCACACACATGCTCAGAGGAATCACTAGATGGGCACACGCATGCTCAGAGGAATCACTAGATGGGCACACGCATGCTCAGAGATATCACTAGATGGGCACACGCATGCTCAGAGGAATCACTAGATGGGCACACGCATACTCAGAGATATCACTAGATGGGCACACGCATGCTCAGAGGAATCACTAGATGGGCACACGCATGCTCAGAGGAATCACTAGATGGGCACACGCATGCTCAGAGGAATCACTAGATGGGCACACGCATGCTCAGAGGTATCACTAGATGGGCACACGCATGCTCAGAGGTATCACTAGATGGGCACACGCATGCTCAGAGGTATCACTAGATGGGCACACGCATGCTCAGAGGAATCACTAGATGGGCACACGCATGCTCAGAGATATCACTAGATGGGCACACGCATGCTCAGAGGTATCACTAGATGGGCACACGCATGCTCAGAGGAATCACTAGATGGGCACACGCATGCTCAGGGGAATCACTAGATGGGCACACGCATGCTCAGAGGAATCACTAGATGGGCACACGCATGCTCAGAGGTATCACTAGATGGGCACACGCATGCTCAGATGAATGCCTAGATGAGCACACGCATGCTCAGAGGTATCACTAGATGGGCACACGCATGCTCAGAGGTATCACTAGATGGGCACACGCATGCTCAGAGGTATCACTAGATGGGCACACGCATGCTCAGAGGTATCACTAGATGGGCACACGCATGCTCAGAGGTATCACTAGATGGGCACACGCATGCTCAGAGGAATCACTAGATGGGCACACGCATGCTCAGAGGTATCACTAGATGGGCACACGCATGCTCAGAGGAATCACTAGATGAGCACACGCATGCTCAGAGGAATCACTAGATGGGCACACGCATGCTCAGAGGAATCACTAGATGGGCACACGCATGCTCAGAGGTATCACTAGATGAGCACACGCATGCTCAGAGGTATCACTAGATGGGCACACACATGCTCAGAGGAATCACTAGATGGGCACACGCATGCTCAGAGGAATCACTAGATGGGCACACGCATGCTCAGAGATATCACTAGATGGGCACACGCATGCTCAGAGGAATCACTAGATGGGCACACGCATACTCAGAGGATATCACTAGATGGGCACACGCATGCTCAGAGGAATCACTAGATGGGCACACGCATGCTCAGAGGAATCACTAGATGGGCACACGCATGCTCAGAGGAATCACTAGATGGGCACACGCATGCTCAGAGGTATCACTAGATGGGCACACGCATGCTCAGAGGTATCACTAGATGGGCACACGCATGCTCAGAGGTATCACTAGATGGGCACACGCATGCTCAGAGGAATCACTAGATGGGCACACGCATGCTCAGAGATATCACTAGATGGGCACACGCATGCTCAGAGGTATCACTAGATGGGCACACGCATGCTCAGAGGAATCACTAGATGGGCACACGCATGCTCAGGGGAATCACTAGATGAGCACACGCATGCTCAGAGGAATCACTAGATGGGCACACGCATGCTCAGAGGAATCACTAGATGGGCACACGCATGCTCAGAGGAATCACTAGATGGGCACACGCATGCTCAGAGGTATCACTAGATGGGCACACGCATGCTCAGAGGTATCACTAGATGAGCACACGCATGCTCAGAGGAATCACTAGATGGGCACACGCATGCTCAGAGGAATCACTAGATGGGCACACGCATACTCAGAGATATCACTAGATGGGCACACGCATGCTCAGAGGAATCACTAGATGGGCACACGCATGCTCAGAGGAATCACTAGATGGGCACACGCATGCTCAGAGGAATCACTAGATGGGCACACGCATGCTCAGAGGTATCACTAGATGGGCACACGCATGCTCAGAGGTATCACTAGATGGGCACACGCATGCTCAGAGGTATCACTAGATGGGCACACGCATGCTCAGAGGAATCACTAGATGGGCACACGCATGCTCAGAGATATCACTAGATGGGCACACGCATGCTCAGAGGTATCACTAGATGGGCACACGCATGCTCAGAGGAATCACTAGATGGGCACACGCATGCTCAGGGGAATCACTAGATGAGCACACGCATGCTCAGAGGAATCACTAGATGGGCACACGCATGCTCAGAGGAATCACTAGATGGGCACACGCATGCTCAGAGGAATCACTAGATGGGCACACGCATGCTCAGAGGTATCACTAGATGGGCACACGCATGCTCAGAGGTATCACTAGATGAGCACACGCATGCTCAGAGGAATCACTAGATGGGCACACGCATGCTCAGAGGAATCACTAGATAGGCACACGCATGCTCAGAGGAATCACTAGATGGGCACACGCATGCTCAGGGGAATCACTAGTTGGGCACACGCATGCTCAGAGGTATCACTAGATGGGCACACGCATGCTCAGTGGAATCACTAGATGGGCACACGCATGCTCAGAGGAATCACGAATCACTAGATGGGCACACGCATGCTCAGAGGAATCACTAGATGGGCACACGCATGCTCAGAGGTATCACTAGATGGGCACACGCATGCTCAGTGGAATCACTAGATGGGCACACGCATGCTCAGAGGAATCACTAGATGGGCACACGCATGCTCAGAGGAATCACTAGATGGGCACACGCATGCTCAGAGGAATCACTAGATGGGCACACGCATGCTCAGAGGAATCACTAGATGGGCACACGCATGCTCAGAGGTATCACTAGATGGGCACACGCATGCTCAGAGGAATCACTAGATGGGCACACGCATGCTCAGAGGTATCACTAGATGGGCACACGCATGCTCAGAGGAATCACTAGATGGGCACACGCATGCTCAGAGGAATCACTAGATGGGCACACGCATGCTCAGAGGTATCACTAGATGGGCACACGCATGCTCAGAGGAATCACTAGATGGGCACACGCATGCTCAGAGGTATCACTAGATGGGCACACGCATGCTCAGAGGTATCACTAGATGGGCACACGCATGCTCAGAGGTATCACTAGATGGGCACACGCATGCTCAGAGGAATCACTAGATGGGCACACGCATGCTCAGAGGTATCACTAGATGAGCACACGCATGCTCAGAGGAATCACTAGATGGGCACACGCATGCTCAGAGATATCACTAGATGGGCACACGCATGCTCAGAGGTATCACTAGATGGGCACACGCATGCTCAGAGGAATCACTAGATGGGCACACGCATGCTCAGAGGTATCACTAGATGGCACACGCATGCTCAGAGGAATCACTAGATGGGCACACGCATGCTCAGAGATATCACTAGATGGGCACACGCATGCTCAGAGGTATCACTAGATGAGCACACGCATGCTCAGAGGAATCACTAGATGGGCACACGCATGCTCAGAGATATCACTAGATGGGCACACGCATGCTCAGAGGTATCACTAGATGGGCACACGCATGCTCAGAGGAATCACTAGATGGGCACACGCATGCTCAGAGATATCACTAGATGGGCACACGCATGCTCAGAGGTATCACTAGATGGGCACACGCATGCTCAGAGGTATCACTAGATGGGCACACGCATGCTCAGAGGAATCACTAGATGAGCACACGCATGCTCAGAGGTATCACTAGATGGGCACACGCATGCTCAGAAGGGCACACGCATGCTCAGAGGTATCACTAGATGGGCACACGCATGCTCAGAGGAATCACTAGATGGGCACACGCATGCTCAGAGGAATCACTAGATGGCACACGCATGCTCAGAGGAATCACTAGATGGGCACACGCATGCTCAGAAGGCACGATGCAGATCACTAGATGGGCACACGCATGCTCAGAGGAATCACTAGATGGCACACGCATGCTCAGGGAATCACTAGATGGCACACGCATGCTCAGAGGTATCACTAGATGAGCACACGCATGCTCAGAGGAATCACTAGATGGGCACACGCATGCTCAGAGATATCACTAGATGGGCACACGCATGCTCAGAGGTATCACTAGATGAGCACACGCATGCTCAGAGGTATCACTAGATGGGCACACGCATGCTCAGAGGTATCACTAGATGGGCACACGCATGCTCAGAGGTATCACTAGATGAGCACACGCATGCTCAGAGGAATCCCTAGATGGGCACACGCATGCTCAGAGGAATCACTAGATGGGCACACGCATGCTCAGAGGAATCACTAGATGGGCACACGCATGCTCAGAGGAATCACTAGATGGGCACACGCATGCTCAGAGGTATCACTAGATGGGCACACGCATGCTCAGAGGAATCACTAGATGAGCACACGCATGCTCAGAGGAATCACTAGATGGGCACACGCATGCTCAGTGGAATCACTAGATGGGCACACGCATGCTCAGAGGAATCACTAGATGGGCACACGCATGCTCAGAGGAATCACTAGATGGGCACACGATTGCTCAGAGGAATCACTAGATAGGCACACGCATGCTCAGAGAAATCACTAGATGAGCACACGCATGCTCAGAGGAATCACTAGATGAGCACACGCATGCTCAGAGGTATCACTAGATGGGCACACGCATGCTCAGAGGAATCACTAGATAGGCACATGCATGCTCAGAGGAATCACTAGATGAGCACACGCATGCTCAGAGGTATCACTAGATGGGCACACGCATGCTCAGAGGAATCACTAGATGGGCACACGCATGCTCAGAGATATCACTAGATGGGCACACGCATGCTCAGAGGTATCACTAGATGGGCACACGCATGCTCAGAGGTATCACTAGATGGGCACACGCATGCTCAGAGGTATCACTAGATGGGCACACGCATGCTCAGAGGTATCACTAGATGAGCACACGCATGCTCAGAGGAATCACTAGATGGGCACACGCATGCTCAGAGGTATCACTAGATGGGCACACGCATGCTCAGAGGAATCACTAGATGGGCACACGCATGCTCAGAGGAATCACTAGATGGGCACACGCATGCTCAGAGGAATCCCTAGATGGGCACACGCATGCTCAGAGGAATCACTAGATGGGCACACGCATGCTCAGAGGAATCACTAGATGGGCACACGCATGCTCAGAGGAATCACTAGATGGGCACACGCATGCTCAGAGGTATCACTAGATGGGCACACGCATGCTCAGAGGAATCACTAGATGAGCACACGCATGCTCAGAGGAATCACTAGATGGGCACACGCATGCTCAGTGGAATCACTAGATGGGCACACGCATGCTCAGAGGAATCACTAGATGGGCACACGCATGCTCAGAGGAATCACTAGATGGGCACACGATTGCTCAGAGGAATCACTAGATAGGCACACGCATGCTCAGAGAAATCACTAGATGAGCACACGCATGCTCAGAGGAATCACTAGATGAGCACACGCATGCTCAGAGGTATCACTAGATGGGCACACGCATGCTCAGAGGAATCACTAGATAGGCACACGCATGCTCAGAGGAATCACTAGATGAGCACACGCATGCTCAGAGGTATCACTAGATGAGCACACGCATGCTCAGAGGAATCACTAGATGGGCACACGCATGCTCAGAGGAATCACTAGATGAGCACACGCATGCTCAGAGGAATCCCTAGATGAGCACACGCATGCTCAGAGGAATCACTAGATGGGCACACGCATGCTCAGTGGAATCCCTAGATGAGCACACGCATGCTCAGAGGAATCACTAGATGGGCACACGCATGCTCAGTGGAATCACTAGATAGGCACACGCATGCTCAGTGGAATCACTTGATGGGCACACGCATGCTCAGAGGTATCACTAGATGGGCACACGCATGCTCAGTGGAATCACTAGATGGGCACACGCATGCTCAGAGGAATCACTAGATGAGCACACGCATGCTCAGAGGAATCACTAGATGAGCACACGCATGCTCAGTGGAATCACTAGATAGGCACACGCATGCTCAGTGGAATCACTAGATGGGCACACGCATGCTCAGAGGAATCACTAGATGAGCACACGCATGCTCAGGGGAATCACTAGATGGGCACACGCATGCTCAGTGGAATCACTAGATAGGCACACGCATGCTCAGTGGAATCACTAGATGGGCACACGCATGCTCAGAGGAATCACTAGATGAGCACACGCATGCTCAGAGGAATCACTAGATGGGCACACGCATGCTCAGAGGAATCACTAGATGAGCACACGCATGCTCAGTGGAATCACTAGATAGGCACACGCATGCTCAGTGGAATCACTAGATGGGCACACGCATGCTCAGAGGAATCACTAGATGGGCACACGCATGCTCAGAGGAATCACTAGATGGGCACACGCATGCTCAGAGGAATCACTAGATGGGCACACGCATGCTCAGAGGAATCACTAGATGGGCACACGCATGCTCAGAGGAATCACTAGATGAGCACACGCATGCTCAGTGGAATCACTAGATAGGCACACGCATGCTCAGTGGAATCACTAGATGGGCACACGCATGCTCAGAGGAATCACTAGATGAGCACACGCATGCTCAGTGGAATCACTAGATAGGCACACGCATGCTCAGTGGAATCACTAGATGGGCACACGCATGCTCAGAGGAATCACTAGATGGGCACACGCATGCTCAGAGGAATCACTAGATGGGCACACGCATGCTCAGAGGAATCACTAGATGGGCACACGCATGCTCAGAGGAATCACTAGATGAGCACACGCATGCTCAGAGGAATCACTAGATGAGCACACGCATGCTCAGAGGAATCACTAGATGAGCACACGCATGCTCAGAGGAATCACTAGATGAGCACACGCATGCTCAGTGGAATCACTAGATAGGCACACGCATGCTCAGTGGAATCACTAGATGGGCACACGCATGCTCAGAGGAATCACTAGATGAGCACACGCATGCTCAGAGGAATCACTAGATGGGCACACGCATGCTCAGAGGAATCACTAGATGAGCACACGCATGCTCAGTGGAATCACTAGATAGGCACACGCATGCTCAGTGGAATCACTAGATGGGCACACGCATGCTCAGAGGTATCACTAGATGGGCACACGCATGCTCAGAGGAATCACTAGATGAGCACACGCATGCTCAGAGGAATCACTTGATGGGCACAAGCAGCCCCTGCCCGCCTGATAACCACTGGTACAGAAGAAGGCTCCTCTCCCATGGAGCGTCCCATCCTTGTGGTTGTGTTCTCGGCTCTCACGCTATTCCCATGCCTCCATCCCACTGGAAACACATTACAATGATCTATGACCCCGGCACATGGCTCCCGCTCTGGGGAAATACACAGGAAAGGCCATAAAACATTCGGCTCTTAATAAACTCGGCAGAGCTTAAAGCAGGAAATGGATGATGAATGATTCATATCTGAGCTGTGGAATATTAAAGGGAATCTCGACTCTCCTACCACAACCCGGCAATGAACTACTGGCCAGAACATTCTTCACCGCTAATGTGATTATAAAATATGAGGGTGGCTATTGGGGGACAGGTCCTCGCGTTCCTCGCATTGGTCGATGCTCATCAAACATTCACGAGCCTGTATGAGGGGAGCTCTTCCTATAGAGGACAGCGAGGAGCCAGGGAATAGCATATAAATCTATCTCATTCCCCATTCTGGAGGACATCCTATGAGATGGAAGCACAACTATCACTCTTGTGAGAGATTCTTCCAGATTATCTTCCACATAGACCAACTGTTGCATCATTACAAAGGGGTAACACTTCTGTTTTTTTCTAATCAGTTTTCTCAAAACAGCTATTAGTCTTCTCCATTAAAATATATAAAATAAACCGGTGTTAGGCTACAATCACAGCAGGGCATTCCCCCCAAAAAAGCTTAGCAGTTGCATGTCCTCTCACAAGGCCATGAATTATGTCCACTTCCTTTCGTAAGCATCTTCTAGGTACTCTGTGGACACCAGTGGTAAGTCTGGGCTCTCCCGGGGTACAGAATCGAAGTGACTGCTGTTAACAGAAGCACGCCTCTATGTGATACACATGAATGTGGATATTGTACCTGGAAAAGGGGGTAGTAAGTTAGAGGCACAAGAAAGTTGCCTACAGACGGCAAATCCAGCCCTAACCTCATCCTTCACAAAACCTCTCCTTTAATAAATGGCCCCTTCCTAACGGCTAACTTTACCTCCTTACCCCTTAAAGTGTAACAGAGACGACGAATCTTAAAAGTTGTATACATACATCCCTCCCAACATTTTGGAAAAGGAAACTGGGACACTTAGGCCACACCCCTAACCACACCCCTAGTCCCGCACGCCATAAACATTGTTTATGAAAAAAATTAAAAAAATGATCGAGGCGCCAGCTGCCAATATGAGATGCGGGGTGCCGGCAATCCCATACATTCCTTCCTTCCTCCCTCCCTCCCTCTGAATGTGCTCCCCCCCCCCCCCCCCCCCCCCCGTGTCCCCCTGTTTGCAGAGTAAAGTGCGCAGCGGAGCGGCTTTCATCTTACTGTCCATCCTCCCATACCGGCATCTGACTTCATTCTGCTTCCTGTGACATCACAGGAAGCAGGGATTAATGAGGAGCCAGATGCCGGTATGCGAGGATGGACGGTAAGATGAAAGCCGCTCCGCTGCGCACTTTACTCTGCAAACAGGGGGACACGGGGGGGGCACATTCACAGGGAGGGAGGGAGGAAGGAATGTATGAATGTATGGGATTGCCGGCACCCCGCATCTCATATTGGCAGCTGGCGCCTCGATCATTTTTGTCCCCCTCTGCCCATTGCCGGCCGGGACACAAGGGGGTCATACCGGGATAGCAGAAGAGCTCCCCTGGGACAGTCCCGCAGAATTCTGGACTGTTGGGGGGCATGCCTGGGGCTTCCTCCAGCCCCATCCACACGCATCGCTCCCACCCTGCTCTCTGTTTCATCCTTCACTGCTCAGCCTGCTTGTTATCAGCCCTGACAAAATCCCTGACTGAGCATTCAGTCTGGCTTTGCTCAGGAATCATTATAGCCGAGTCTGTCTTCTCTGATGTCTTTTCAAGCCCAAGCCTGCCCCCTTCTGGCTCTGCTATAGTAAATCAGCTATAATGATTCCTGGGCAAAGCCAGACTGAATGCTCAGTCTGGGATTTTATCACGTCTGATAACAAGCAGGCTGAGCAGTGAAGGATGAAACAGAGAGCAGGGTAGGTGTTTTCTCTGATGTTCCCACTGATCTATATGGTAAAATACATGAGGGTGCTTCGTCTCTGGTTCACTTTAAGGCAAACTGCATAACCCTAGTACTGCTAAGATCAATGGTCTACTACTTTGCCCCAAGGTGTTTGCAGGTATTTTGCACGTGCCATGCATTAGAATGTGAAGACGCATTATCTACACCCCTGAGCGGTAACTGAAGTCCTGCGGGGCATAGATATACCGTCTCACATACAATAAGTGGTTAAGGCCAGACCACACCACCCTAGTACTGCTAAGATCAGCACAGAGGGTCTATCACTACAAAGCAAAGGCAGGTGGTTTAACCAAGTCACCCAAACCAATACCGTGTACACCACCTGCTCCAGTACAGCCCTGATCCCCACCAGCATTGCTTCATGTATTCCCTCCAGTGCGGCTCTCATGAGGAATATATAAAAGAAATAGAGTGCAATAATGATATCTATTTATAGCAGCACGGCGAGTGTGTCGGCCATGATTCCCTTTGAAGTGGGAACACGCTGGTGACAGAACACTTCAAATTTGTTTGAACCAGACTCCATCTGCGAATCTTCCCGAGGAGCCTTTGTTGCCCAAATGAGAATGAATGTTAATCTCTTGTTTTCTGGCGGGTGATATTTAATCCGCACGGTGGGCAGCGGTGTGAGCATCATATACTTGTGCAGCGCTTATTGTTACCTCCTAGGAAAAAAAAGAAAGATTAACCGCCAATGTTAACAATCATTGAATTAAAGGCAAGTCCTGATGAATGAACAAAGCGACGGCGCGGCGATGACAACGCCGCCTCCTGAGACAAAGGAAGATCTCGCTCCTATAAATATACATTACTTTATGTATTATTTAGTCTAATGTGTCTTTCCTTTTTACATCCAGCAATCAAATGTCATTTTACGGCGTGCAATGTCGCCGCGCCGCAAACGGAATCCAATTCGCTTTATTGGAAACAAGTTTATGTTTATATTTATTTTACTGCAGTTTAAAGCGTCGCTGTTTACAGAAGATGAAGCAGAATCCAGCAAATCAGCAGTTTAAAGAGTTCCAACATTGCCGAAAATGGCTGAAGCTGAACTGCGGGTCAAATGTGGTGTCTGATCTGCCAAAAGTCTCTCATCATTGTCCCCCCAGACCTGTGACAGCATGCAGCACTTCCAAACACTCTGACCGTGTGTGACAGTGCAGTCAGTGCTACGCTCACGTGCTTGGGACCCCGCCTCCACTGCTCCTCCCAGACCTGTGACAGTGCAGTCAGTGCTACGCTCACGTGCTTGGGACCCCGCCTCCACTGCTCCTCCCAGACCTGTGACAGTGCAGTCAGTGCTATGCTCACGTGCTCGGGACCCCGCCTCCACTGCTCCTCCCAGACCTGTGACAGTGCAGTCAGTGCTATGCTCACGTGCTCGGGACCCCGCCTCCACTGCTCCTCCCAGACCTGTGACAGTGCAGTCAGTGCTATGCTCACGTGCTCGGGACCCCGCCTCCACTGCTCCTCCCAGACCTGTGACAGTGCAGTCAGCGCCATGCTCCCATGCTTGGGACCCCGCCTCCACTGCTCCTCCCAGACCTGTGACAGTGCAGTAAGTGCTATGCTCACGTGCTCGGGACCCTGCCTCCACTGCTCCTCCCAGACCTGTGACAGTGCAGTCAGTGCCACACTCACATGCTCGGGACCCCGCCTCCACTGCTTCTCCCAGACCTGTGACAGTGCAGTCAGTGCCACACTCACATGCTCGGGACCCCGCCTCCACTGCTTCTCCCAGACCTGTGACAGTGCAGTCAGTGCTACGCTCACGTGCTCGGGACCCCGCCTCCACTGCTCCTCCCAGACCTGTGACAGTGCAGTCAGTGCTATGCTCACGTGCTCGGGACCCCGCCTCCACTGCTCCTCCCAGACCTGTGACAGTGCAGTCAGTGCTACGCACACGTGCTCGGGACCCCGCCTCCACTGCTCCTCCCAGACCTGTGACAGTGCAGTCAGTGCTATGCTCACGTGCTCGGGACCCCGCCTCCACTGCTCCTCCCAGACCTGTGAAACTGCAGTCAGTGCTATGCTCACGTGCTTGGGACCCCGCCTCCACTGCTCCTCCCAGACCTGTGACAGTGCAGTCAGTGCTATGCTTACGTGCTCGGGACCCCGCCTCCACTGCTCCTCCCAGACCTGTGACAGTGCAGTCAGTGCTATGCTCACGTGCTCGGGACCCCGCCTCCACTGCTCCTCCCAGACCTGTGAAACTGCAGTCAGTGCTATGCTCACGTGCTTGGGACCCCGCCTCCACTGCTCCTCCCAGACCTGTGACAGTGCAGTCAGTGCTATGCTCACGTGCTCGGGACCCCGCCTCCACTGCTCCTCCCAGACCTGTGACAGTGCAGTCAGTGCCACACTCACGTGCTCGGGACCCCGCCTCCACTGCTCCTCCCAGACCTGTGACAGTGCAGTCAGTGCTATGCTCACGTGCTCGGGACCCCGCCTCCACTGCTCCTCCCAGACCTGTGACAGTGCAGTCAGTGCCACACTCACGTGCTCGGGACCCCGCCTCCACTGCTCCTCCCAGACCTGTGACACTGCAGTCAGTGCTATGCTCACGTGCTTGGGACCCCGCCTCCACTGCTCCTCCCAGACCTGTGACAGTGCAGTCAGTGCTATGCTCACGTGCGTGGGACCCCGCCTCCACTGCTCCTCCGAGACCTGTGACAGTGCAGTCAGTGCCACACTCACGTGCTCGGGACCCCGCCTCCACTGCTCCTCCGAGACCTGTGACAGTGCAGTCAGTGCCACACTCACATGCTCGGGACCCCGCCTCCACTGCTCCTCCCAGACCTGTGACAGTGCAGTCAGTGCTATGCTCACATACTCGGGACCCCGCCTCCACTGCTCCTCCCAGACCTGTGACAGTGCAGTCAGTGCTATGCTCACGTGCTCGGGACCCCGCCTCCACTGCTCCTCCCAGACCTGTGACAGTGCAGTCAGTGCCACACTCACGTGCTCGGGACCCCGCCTCCACTGCTCCTCCCAGACCTGTGACACTGCAGTCAGTGCTATGCTCACGTGCTTGGGACCCCGCCTCCACTGCTCCTCCCAGACCTGTGACAGTGCAGTCAATGCTATGCTCATGTGCGTGGGACCCCGCCTCCACTGCTCCTCCCAGACCTGTGACAGTGCAGTCAGTGCCACACTCATGTGCTCGGGACCCCGCCTCCACTGCTCCTCCGAGACCTGTGACACTGCACTCAGTGCCACACTCACATGCTCGGGACCCCGCCTCCACTGCTCCTCCCAGACCTGTGACAGTGCAGTCAGTGCTACGCTCACGTGCTCGGGACCCCGCCTCCACTGCTCCTCCCAGACCTGTGACAGTGCAGTCAGTGCTATGCTCACGTGCTCGGGACCCCGCCTCCACTGCTCCTCCCAGACCTGTGACAGTGCAGTCAGTGCTACGCTCACGTGCTCGGGACCCCGCCTCCACTGCTCCTCCCAGACCTGTGACAGTGCAGTCAGTGCTATGCTCACGTGCTCGGGACCCCGCCTCCACTGCTCCTCCCAGACCTGTGAAACTGCAGTCAGTGCTATGCTCACGTGCTTGGGACCCCGCCTCCACTGCTCCTCCCAGACCTGTGAAACTGCAGTCAGTGCTATGCTCACGTGCTTGGGACCCCGCCTCCACTGCTCCTCCCAGACCTGTGACAGTGCAGTCAGTGCTATGCTCACGTGCTCGGGACCCCGCCTCCACTGCTCCTCCCAGACCTGTGACAGTGCAGTCAGTGCCACACTCACGTGCTCGGGACCCCGCCTCCACTGCTCCTCCCAGACCTGTGACAGTGCAGTCAGTGCTATGCTCACGTGCTCGGGACCCCGCCTCCACTGCTCCTCCCAGACCTGTGACAGTGCAGTCAGTGCCACACTCACGTGCTCGGGACCCCGCCTCCACTGCTCCTCCCAGACCTGTGACACTGCAGTCAGTGCTATGCTCACGTGCTTGGGACCCCGCCTCCACTGCTCCTCCCAGACCTGTGACAGTGCAGTCAGTGCTATGCTCACGTGCGTGGGACCCCGCCTCCACTGCTCCTCCGAGACCTGTGACAGTGCAGTCAGTGCCACACTCACGTGCTCGGGACCCCGCCTCCACTGCTCCTCCGAGACCTGTGACAGTGCAGTCAGTGCCACACTCACATGCTCGGGACCCCGCCTCCACTGCTCCTCCCAGACCTGTGACAGTGCAGTCAGTGCTATGCTCACATACTCGGGACCCCGCCTCCACTGCTCCTCCCAGACCTGTGACAGTGCAGTCAGTGCTATGCTCACGTGCTCGGGACCCCGCCTCCACTGCTCCTCCCAGACCTGTGACAGTGCAGTCAGTGCCACACTCACGTGCTCGGGACCCCGCCTCCACTGCTCCTCCCAGACCTGTGACACTGCAGTCAGTGCTATGCTCACGTGCTTGGGACCCTGCCTCCACTGCTCCTCCCAGACCTGTGACAGTGCAGTCAGTGCTATGCTCATGTGCGTGGGACCCCGCCTCCACTGCTCCTCCCAGACCTGTGACAGTGCAGTCAGTGCCACACTCATGTGCTCGGGACCCCGCCTCCACTGCTCCTCCGAGACCTGTGACACTGCAGTCAGTGCCACACTCACATGCTCGGGACCCCGCCTCCACTGCTCCTCCCAGACCTGTGACAGTGCAGTCAGTGCTACGCTCACGTGCTCGGGACCCCGCCTCCACTGCTCCTCCCATACCTGTGACAGTGCAGTCAGTGCTATGCTCACGTGCTCGGGACCCCGCCTCCACTGCTCCTCCCAGACCTGTGACAGTGCAGTCAGTGCTACGCTCACGTGCTCGGGACCCCGCCTCCACTGCTCCTCCCAGACCTGTGACAGTGCAGTCAGTGCTATGCTCACGTGCTCGGGACCCCGCCTCCACTGCTCCTCCCAGACCTGTGAAACTGCAGTCAGTGCTATGCTCACGTGCTTGGGACCCCGCCTCCACTGCTCCTCCCAGACCTGTGACAGTGCAGTCAGTGCTATGCTTACGTGCTCGGGACCCCGCCTCCACTGCTCCTCCCAGACCTGTGACAGTGCAGTCAGTGCTATGCTCACGTGCTCGGGACCCCGCCTCCACTGCTCCTCCCAGACCTGTGAAACTGCAGTCAGTGCTATGCTCACGTGCTTGGGACCCCGCCTCCACTGCTCCTCCCAGACCTGTGACAGTGCAGTCAGTGCTATGCTCACGTGCTCGGGACCCCGCCTCCACTGCTCCTCCCAGACCTGTGACAGTGCAGTCAGTGCCACACTTACGTGCTCGGGACCCCGCCTCCACTGCTCCTCCCAGACCTGTGACAGTGCAGTCAGTGCTATGCTCACGTGCTCGGGACCCCGCCTCCACTGCTCCTCCGAGACCTGTGACAGTGCAGTCAGTGCCACACTCACGTGTTCGGGACCCCGCCTCCACTGCTCCTCCCAGACCTGTGACACTGCAGTCAGTGCTATGCTCACGTGCTTGGGACCCCGCCTCCACTGCTCCTCCCAGACCTGTGACAGTGCAGTCAGTGCTATGCTCACGTGCGTGGGACCCCGCCTCCACTGCTCCTCCGAGACCTGTGACAGTGCAGTCAGTGCCACACTCACGTGCTCGGGACCCCGCCTCCACTGCTCCTCCGAGACCTGTGACAGTGCAGTCAGTGCCACACTCACATGCTCGGGACCCCGCCTCCACTGCTCCTCCCAGACCTGTGACAGTGCAGTCAGTGCTATGCTCACATACTCGGGACCCCGCCTCCACTGCTCCTCCCAGACCTGTGACAGTGCAGTCAGTGCTATGCTCACGTGCTCGGGACCCCGCCTCCACTGCTCCTCCCAGACCTGTGACAGTGCAGTCAGTGCCACACTCACGTGCTCGGAACCCCGCCTCCACTGCTCCTCCCAGACCTGTGACACTGCAGTCAGTGCTATGCTCACGTGCTTGGGACCCCGCCTCCACTGCTCCTCCCAGACCTGTGACAGTGCAGTCAGTGCTATGCTCACGTGCGTGGGACCCCGCCTCCACTGCTCCTCCGAGACCTGTGACAGTGCAGTCAGTGCCACACTCACGTGCTCGGGACCCCGCCTCCACTGCTCCTCCGAGACCTGTGACAGTGCAGTCAGTGCCACACTCACATGCTCGGGACCCCGCCTCCACTGCTCCTCCCAGACCTGTGACAGTGCAGTCAGTGCTATGCTCACATACTCGGGACCCCGCCTCCACTGCTCCTCCCAGACCTGTGACAGTGCAGTCAGTGCTATGCTCACATGCTCGGGACCCCGCCTCCACTGCTCCTCCCAGACCTGTGACAGTGCAGTCAGTGCCACACTCACGTGCTCGGGACCCCGCCTCCACTGCTCCTCCCAGACCTGTGACACTGCAGTCAGTGCTATGCTCACGTGCTTGGGACCCCGCCTCCACTGCTCCTCCCAGACCTGTGACAGTGCAGTCAGTGCTATGCTCATGTGCGTGGGACCCCGCCTCCACTGCTCCTCCGAGACCTGTGACAGTGCAGTCAGTGCCACACTCACGTGCTCGGGACCCCGCCTCCACTGCTCCTCCGAGACCTGTGACAGTGCAGTCAGTGCCACACTCACATGCTCGGGACCCCGCCTCCACTGCTCCTCCCAGACCTGTGACAGTGCAGTCAGTGCTATGCTCACATGCTCGGGACCCCGCCTCCACTGCTCCTCCCAGACCTGTGACAGTGCAGTCAGTGCTATGCTCACATGCTCAGGACCCCGCCTCCACTGCTTCTCCTAGACCTGTGACATTGCAGTCAGTGCTATGCTCACGTGCTCGGGACCCCGCCTCCACTGCTCCTCCCAGACCTGTGACTGTGCAGTCAGTGCCACACTCACATGCTCGGGACCCCGCCTCCACTGCTCCTCCCAGACCTGTGACAGTGCAGTCAGTGCTATGCTCACATGCTCGGGACCCCGCCTCCACTGCTCCTCCCAGACCTGTGACAGTGCAGTCAGTGCTATGCTCACATGCTCAGGACCCCGCCTCCACTGCTTCTCCCAGACCTGTGACATTGCAGTCAGTGCTATGCTCACGTGCTCGGGACCCCGCCTCCACTGCTTCTCCCAGTCCTGTGACAGTGCAGTCAGTGCTATGCTCACGTGCTCGGGACCCCGCCTCCACTGCTCCTCCCAGACCTGTGACAGTGCAGTCAGTGCTATGCTCACGTGCTCAGGACCCCGCCTCCACTGCTCCTCCTAGACCTGTGACAGTGCAGTCAGTGCTATGCTCTGAGTTTATTATGCAGCCTGGAACCTGACCCTGCATTGCAAGAACTCCAATATAATCAGAAATGTTTCTGCTGAAATAAATCTCATCTGTCAGCCTGGCTCTATTTGGTACATTGTCAAAATAAAACTGCGCTTAGGACATAAAATTCAATCTCAATAAGTGGAGCGCAATAATAAAAAGTCACTTAAACTTCAAGAGATTAATAAATAAAATATAATCGCGCTACAATCTCACATGTAGAAAACTTCCAGGTAATCTTCCAGGACAGCTCATCCACGGCCACTGTGTCCACACTTAAAAGGCAAAACAGAGTTCCATAGGGTAGTACTGTAAGACTCCGACTTCCCGTTCACCAGCAATCGCTATACACCACGGTGGCTTCCACACCCGAATATATCCATCCAGCAGTTTTGCGGGGGTTGTGCGCGCATATACACGTGCAGGCGGCTCGTTGCCTGCCGCTATTACAGGGGATCGATTGCGAAGAGAAACGAGTGTTCCCCGAGGCAAACGATCTCCTGTGAATGAATCAACATGCCTCCAATCAGGAGACATCTTCATACATGAAAACGGAACGTCACAAAATAAAAAAAAAGATCTAGCACTTCCTGGTAACCAGCAGGAGAGTGCTTAGCGCCACCTAGTGGCCCAAAAGTAAAAAGTAGAAAAGAAAAAAAACACATTACATATTTAAGAAAGCCTGATTAACCCCCCACCCTCCCCCCGTAGCTATAAAAAAAGTTAAAAGAAATAACAGTTTTAAAAAAAATACATAAATAGTTACCTTAGGGACTAAACTCTTTTAATATGTATGTTGTGAGGGTATATTACGGTTATCTTTTGCCCATATGGCCTTGCAATTAGTGATGGACGCAAAACAGAGAAAATGCAGCTTTATTTCCAAATAAAATATTGGCGCCATACATTGTACTAGGGAAATATTTTCAAAGTTGCAATAATAACCGGGACAAACGGGCAAATAAAATGTGTGGGTTTTATGCACAGTAGAACGTTTTATTTTAAAGAGGAACTGTAACGCCAAAACGGCCCCTGGGGGGTACTCACCTCGGGTGGGGGAAGCCTCAGGATCCTAATGAGGCTTCCCACGCCGTCCTGCGTCCCTCGGGGGTCTCGCTGTAGCCCTCCGTGCAGTCCGGGCAGCGGTGACGTCATTATTTACCTTCCTGGCTCCTGCGCAGGCGCTCTGATGCCTCTCGGCGCCGAAGTAGGCGGAAATACCCGATCGCCGTCGGGTCTGCTCTACTGCGCAGGCGCAAGTTTCCGGCGCCTGCGCAGTAGAGCGGACCCGACGGAGATCGGGTATTTCCGTCTATTTCCGTGCCGAAAGTCGCCACAGCGCCCCCGCTGGAGCCAGCAAAGGTAAATATTGAACTGACAGTCGGCACAGTCGCCGGCTGTTCGGAGGGCTGCGGCGAGACCCCCGTGGGACAGAGGACGGCGTGGGAAGCCTCATTAGGATCTGGAGGCTTCCCCCACCCGAGGTGAGTACCCCCCAGGGGAGGTTTTTGTTGTTACAGAGTCTCTTTAAACTATAATGGCTGAAAACTGAGAAATAATGAATTTTTTTTCCATCTTTTTCTTATTATTGCTGTTAAAATGCATTTAGAATAAAATAACTCTTAGTAAAATGTACCACCAAAAGAAAGCCTAATTGGTGGAGAAAAAAACAAGCTATAGATCGTTTTGTTGTGATAAGTAGTAATAAAGTTATTGGCGAAAATATGGAAGGAGCGTGGACAGAGGAAAATTGCTTCTGTCCTGCCGGTAAAAACACCTGCTGGCTGAAGTGGTTAAAAACATGAAAAATGAAAACTCGGACTGCCTGCCTACAAATAGGCTGACGTTTTATCAAATCGGTTCCACTGTGTTATAAAGGTTTCCAATTATTGCCTGATAAACATGGGGATATCCATATTAACCAGTCTCACAATAGTCATTTGTTTACACCTGTGGCTGAAGCAAAACCTATCTGCATATTCCTTTTTTTCTACTATTGTTTCTCAAGTTCTTTAAAGGAATAAAATATGTATGACTTGTCATGTTTAGTGAAGCCTTCTTCTGATCTTGCCGTTCCTCGGAGACCGGCTGTATTGTAAAATGCTCTGGTGTCATTCCATATTGTTTGAGATGCAAATTATCTTCAGGACTTCCAGAGCTCTGGCGTTCTACTGATCACTAAACACCCCGGTGAGGAGGAATCGCAGGGACCAGCCTTCGCTTTATCTGCGCTGGCTTTTATTGCTGTATTTAGAAGCAGTGCTGCTCATTTTCGCTTTGTTTTATATAAACATTCACCATCGCTGCTTTTGCCATAATAATTTGGCCGGCTCTTCCTCCATCTGTGCTGAAAAACTGCCACATCCACTCAGTCTTACTTACGGAAGAAATTTGAAGGTGCATCTCAACAAACTGGAAAATTTAGCGTGGAAACGCAGGAGACCGAGGAGAATACTTAACGCTCAACTACTCCCGAAACTGAACAAAGAAATTCTAACCGCGGTCAGGATGATAAGTGAATAAGAACCGCACAACAGATGCCGTACTACATAATCCAGCATTTCAACCTGAAGAGGCGGGGCTACAGAGCTCACAGGAAGTAGGAGGAGCTCAGCAATCGTAAGACCACAGTTCTACTCATATCAAAGGTTGGAGAGGTCTTAAAACAGATCTGAGATGAAAAACTAACTTTAACAATTAACTTGTACATATATCTTATCTAAAGTTTAGATAGTTTACGCAGCAAATCTAGCTGCAAACAGCTTCAATGGTTTATGATTATTTCTTCCTGTGATACAATCCACAAGAAAAAATGACCAGCACTCGCCGTTTCTTAAAAAGCAGGTTGTTTATCATAATGATAAATAGCAGCCCTTTTTCAGCTGCATGATGACAAATATAAAATATTTTACATTTATTGGAGGAACCCTTCCCTTCCTTTCATATTGCCGGGACAGAATGAGGCAGACTGGTGGAGGAGATAAAAAACAAAACACAGGCTGCTACTGATGATGTCACAGGGGAGGTGATCTCAGCTTGTGTGAGATTTCACATAGACGACGCCCCTGTGAGGGAGGGTAGCTGATGATAAACACACCCATGATCTAAAACCTCCTACTAAGCTCAGAAGTAATGGCTGCCACCTGTATAACCCTAGTTATGGAAAGAGAAGGGTGAAAAGCATGCACTGAGATGCTCATAGGCTTGAAGGAGTGTTTATTTATCTTTGTGTGTGTGTCAGGGTGGTGCAACTAAATATTTTGAATTAAAAAAATGTTTGGTTTGGGTCCGGTTTAAAGCCCAGTTCCAGATAATGGCACATATGCAATTCACTTTTTCTCCTGAGTTTTCTCCTAGAAGATAATTCTTCATTTTCTTTTTAGCCACCCTGGCGGTCTATTAAATGCGCCAGGGTGGAAGCGCAGCTCTATTTGTAATTTTTTCTTGTAGCTAGCCTAGCGCTCGCTACATGATAGCCGCTGTGCAGCAGCATCCCCCCACCCCTTCCAATCGCCTCCGGCAATCAGAGCAAACAAGACAAGACAAGACAAATAACATTTATATTGCGCTTTTCTCCTTGCGGACTCAAAGCGCCAGAGCAGAGCAGCAGCCACTAGGGCGCGCTCTATTGGCAGTAGCAGTGTAAGGGAGACTTGCCAAAGGTCTCCTACTGAATTAGTGCTGGCTTACTGAGCAGGCAGAGCCGAGATTCGAACCCTGGTCTCCTGTGTCAGAGCCCTTAACCATTACACCACCAGCCAACCGTTTAGAACGGGACTTCCTGTTTAGGTTCCCCCATCGCTATGGCGACGATCGGGATGACATCATCTATGTCATGGCGTCGGAGGGAGTCCCGATCCACCCCTTAGCGATGCCTGGCACTGATTGGCCAGGCTGCGCACGGGGTCTCGGGGGGGGGGGCCTGTTACGTGGCGGGTATTGGCAGCGTGCGGCAGCGATTGATACAAACACGCAGCTAGAAAAGTGCAAGCTGCATGCTTGAAAAAAAGAATTGTGAAAATCGGGCTGAGGCTAGATAGGCTCCATTCTCTGGGTGTAGAGATGAGAGGACACAGGTAGAGGGACTGACTTCTATCGTCCCTCCCTCTCCTTAGACCCACCTCCTGTTATTTTGCTTCCCCATCTACAGAGTAGCGCAGTAGGTGGGTACAGACAGATTACCGCTCACCTCCTCCGGGGATCAGCCAGGCACTAGTGATCCAAGTCCCTTCTGTCTCCCTTTCCAGTTCTACTCACGCTCTAGTTCCTGATCTGAGAATCAGGAAGTCGGATGAGCGGTGACAGATGGAACTTGGACCTCTAGTGCCTGGCTGAGCGGTTATCTGGCTACACCAACCCACTGTGCTTCTCTGCAGATGGGGAAGGGCGGAGCAAAGTGACAGGAGGCGGGTCTGAGGAGAGGGAGGGAGGACAGGAGTCAGGTCCTCCCCTTCACGCCACAAGAACCGGGATTTTTTATTCAGTTCAAGTTTTCTTTAAAGTGCCCTTCAACAGAACAATTTTTAGTGAGCGGTCGTATTTTCAATCAGATTATTTTCATCATATTGTAAGAAAACAAGGCTGGCAGGCCAAATTGATCCTGGACAATCACAGTATCAATTGTTTCCTCAAACGAATGGTCGATAATCGTGGCAGATTTTCCATAGATATAATCGCAAATAAAACTGTAAGATTCATTCATTAATGCTGTGGATCAATGAAAAACAATCTTTTCTTTCAGATTGAATGAGCTTATTGAAAATATCATTGTTCACCAGAAATTCCATCAATGATGCACACCGTACTCTCCTTGAAGCTCTTGATGATGTGATAAAGGGTTGATTGAGGTGCAATCTCAGTCTCAGCAATATCCCGGCCTTTTTATGCTATGCAGTGATGACCTTGCAGGTAACCATGGTTATCAGAGGAAGAACAATGATTTCAAGCATCACCCTCCATATAAAGTATCCAGTGGGAGTTCCACGGAAGTACAACACCCAACCAGGCCTTGTGCTAAGAAGGTCTTTCAGCACATAATAATGGACCACATCTGTGGTAACCTGGACTAGTGACACGTTTATGGGTTCCTCGGAGTACTGGGGACTGCAGCCTCATGTACTATCTGCATATTTGTGTGGCTTTATTTTAAATAGGAATTTGGAGCTTTGGCACAAAATGTGTATTTACTGTTTTTGATACTGTGAAATAAATATCTGCTTATTATCTAGATGCACCTACAATCCAATCCTGCTTGTGGGATTTTATGGATACTCGGCATGGTGCATGTGGACAGCTGTATATATGAATATTAATGTAGCTTTTTATTCCATTGGTGCATTGTTTCCCATAGGAAGTTGTGTAACTATTCAGGGCCAGCCTTTACCCTGAGTGGCTGCTCCAGTGGGCTGGCAGGGTGCCCCTCCAGTGCATGAAGTTGTGTAACTATTCAGGGCCAGCCTTTACCCTGAGTGGCTGCTCCAGTGGGCTGGCAGGATGCCCCTCCAGTGCATGAAGTTGTGTAACTATTCAGGGCCAGCCTTTACCCGAGTTGCTGCTCCAGTGGGCTGTCAGGGTGCCCCTCCAGTGCATGAAGTTGTGTAACTATTCAGGGCCAGCCTTTACCCCGAGTGGCTGCTCCAGTGGGCTGGCAGGATGCCCCTCCAGTGCATGAAGTTGTGTAACTATTCAGGGCCAGCCTTTACCCTGAGTGGCTGCTCCAGTGGGCTGGCAGGGTGCCCCTCCAGTGCATGAAGTTGTGTAACTATTCAGGGCCAGCCTTTACCCTGAGTGGCTGCTCCAGTGGGCTGGAAGGGTGCCCCTCCAGTGCATGAAGTTGTGTAACTATTCAGAGCCAGCCTTTACCCTGAGTGGCTGCTCCAGTGGGCTGGCAGGGTGCCCCTCCAGTGCATGAAGTTGTGGTCATATTCAGGGCCAGCCTTTACCCTGAGTGGCTGCTCCAGTGGGCTGGCAGGGTGCCCCTCCAGTGCATGAAGTTGTGTAACTATTCAGGGCCAGCCTTTACCCCGAGTGGCTGCTCCAGTGGGCTGGCAGGATGCCCCTCCAGTGCATGAAGTTGTGTAACTATTCAGGGCCAGCCTTTACGCTGAGTTGCTGCTCCAGTGGGCTGGCAGGGTGCCCCTCCAGTGCATGAAGTTGTGTAACTATTCAGGGCCAGCCTTTACCCTGAGTGGCTGCTCCAGTGGGCTGGCAGGATGCCCCTCCAGTGCATGAATTGTGTAACTATTCAGGGCCAGCCTTTACCCTGAGTGGCTGCTCCAGTGGGCTGGCAGGATGCCCCTCCAGTGCATGAAGTTGTGTAACTATTAAGGGCCAGCATTTACCCTGAGTGGCTGCTCCAGTGGGCTGGCAGGGTGCCCCTCCAGTGCATGAAGTTGTGTAACTATTCAGGGCCAGCCTTTACCCTGAGTGGCTGCTCCAGTGGGCTGGCAGGGTGCCCCTCCAGTGCATGAAGTTGTGTAACTATTCAGGGCCATCCTTTACCCCGAGTGGCTGCTCCAGTGGGCTAGCAGGGTGCCCCTCCAGTGCATGAAGTTGTGTAACTATTCAGGGCCAGCCTTTACCCTGAGTGGCTGCTCCAGTGGGCTGGCAGGATGCCCCTCCAGTGCATGAAGTTGTGTAACTATTCAGGGCCAGCCTTTACCCTGAGTGGCTGCTCCAGTGGGCTGGCAGGATGCCTCTCCAGTGCATGAAGTTGTGTAACTATTCAGGGCCAGCCTTTACCCCGAGTGGCTGCTCCAGTGGGCTGGCAGGGTGCCCCTCCAGTGCATGAAGTTGTGTAACTATTCAGGGCCAGCCTTTACCCTGAGTGGCTGCTCCAGTGGGCTGGCAGGGTGCCCCTCCAGTGCATGAAGTTGTGTAACTATTCAGGGCCAGCCTTTACCCTGAGTGGCTGCTCCAGTGGGCTGGCAGGGTGCCCCTCCAGTGCATGAAGTTGTGTAACTATTCAGGGCCAGCCTTTACCCTGAGTGGCTGCTCCAGTGGGCTGGCAGGGTGCCCCTCCAGTGCATGAAGTTGTGTAACTATTCAGGGCCAGCCTTTACCCTGAGTGGCTGCTCCAGTGGGCTGGCAGGATGCCCCTCCAGTGCATGAAGTTGTGTAACTATTCAGGGCCAGCCTTTACCCTGAGTGGCTGCTCCAGTGGGCTGGCAGGGTGCCCCTCCAGTGCATGAAGTTGTGTAACTATTCAGGGCCAGCCTTTACCCTGAGTGGCTGCTCCAGTGGGCTAGCAGGGTGCCCCTCCAGTGCATGAAGTTGTGTAACTATTCAGGGCCAGCCTTTACCCTGAGTGGCTGCTCCAGTGGGCTGGCAGGGTGCCCCTCCAGTGCATGAAGTTGTGTAACTATTCAGGGCCAGCCTTTACCCTGAGTGGCTGCTCCAGTGGGCTAGCAGGGTGCCCCTCCAGTGCATGAAGTTGTGTAACTATTCAGGGCCAGCCTTTACCCTGAGTGGCTGCTCCAGTGGGCTGGCAGGGTGCCCCTCCAGTGCATGAAGTTGTGTAACTATTCAGGGCCAGCCTTTACCCTGAGTGGCTGCTCCAGTGGGCTAGCAGGGTGCCCCTCCAGTGCATGAAGTTGTGTAACTATTCAGGGCCAGCCTTTACCCTGAGTTGTTGCTCCAGTGGGCTGGCAGGGTGCCCCTCCAGTGCATGAAGTTGTGTTACTATTTAGGGCCAGCCTTTACCCTGAGTGGCTGCTCCAGTGGGCTGGCAGGATGCCCCTCCAGTGCATGAAGTTGTGTAACTATTCAGGGCCAGCCTTTACCCTGAGTGGCTGCTCCAGTGGGCTGGCAGGGTGCCCCTCCAGTGCATGAAGTTGTGTAACTATTCAGGGCCAGCCTTTACCCTGAGTGGCTGCTCCAGTGGGCTGGCAGGGTGCCCCTCCAGTGCATGAAGTTGTGTAACTATTCAGGGCCAGCCTTTACCCTGAGTGGCTGCTCCAGTGGGCTGGCAGGATGCCCCTCCAGTGCATGAAGTTGTGTAACTATTCAGGGCCAGCCTTTACCCTGAGTGGCTGCTCCAGTGGGCTGGCAGGGTGCCCCTCCAGTGCATGAAGTTGTGTAACTATTCAGGGCCAGCCTTTACCCTGAGTGGCTGCTCCAGTGGGCTAGCAGGGTGCCCCTCCAGTGCATGAAGTTGTGTAACTATTCAGGGCCAGCCTTTACCCTGAGTGGCTGCTCCAGTGGGCTGGCAGGGTGCCCCTCCAGTGCATGAAGTTGTGTAACTATTCAGGGCCAGCCTTTACCCTGAGTGGCTGCTCCAGTGGGCTAGCAGGGTGCCCCTCCAGTGCATGAAGTTGTGTAACTATTCAGGGCCAGCCTTTACCCCGAGTGGCTGCTCCAGTGGGCTGGCAGGGTGCCCCTCAGTGCATGAAGTTGTGTAACTATTCAGGGCCAGCCTTTACCCTGAGTGGCTGCTCCAGTGGGCTGGCAGGATGCCTCTCCAGTGCATGAAGTTGTGTAACTATTCAGGGCCAGCCTTTACCCTGAGTGGCTGCTCCAGTGGGCTAGCAGGGTGCCCCTCCAGTGCATGAAGTTGTGTAACTATTCAGGGCCAGCCTTTACCCTGAGTGGCTGCTCCAGTGGGCTAGCAGGGTGCCCCTCCAGTGCATGAAGTTGTGTAACTATTCAGGGCCAGCCTTTACCCTGAGTGGCTGCTCCAGTGGGCTGGCAGGGTGCCCCTCCAGTGCATGAAGTTGTGTAACTATTCAGGGCCAGCCTTTACCCCGAGTGGCTGCTCCAGTGGGCTGGCAGGATGCCTCTCCAGTGCATGAAGTTGTGTAACTATTCAGGGCCAGCCTTTACCCTGAGTGGCTGCTCCAGTGGGCTGGCAGGATGCCCCTCCAGTGCATGAAGTTGTGTAACTATTCAGGGCCAGCCTTTACCCTGAGTGGCTGCTCCAGTGGGCTGGCAGGGTGCCTCTCCAGTGCATGAAGTTGTGTAACTATTCAGGGCCAGCCTTTACCCTGAGTGGCTGCTCCAGTGGGCTGGCAGGGTGCCCCTCCAGTGCATGAAGTTGTGTAACTATTCAGGGCCAGCCTTTACCCTGAGTGGCTGCTCCAGTGGGCTGGCAGGGTGCCTCTCCAGTGCCCTCTCCCAGCTGTTCTCACCTCTCAGCAGATTTTCTGGCTCTCTCTACAGCCACACATCCAGCTACCCGTCTCTATGGCTACAGCGGGAATACTCGTAATGAGACCAGCCAACATGTACTGACGGGTCACATGATGAGAGACACCGCTGTAGCCATAGATACGGCATGCTGGACATGCAGATGAATAGAGAGCCCACTGGTGGAATGCTGAGAGGTGAGACTACACCTCGTGTTTTGCTTCCTCAGGTCAGCGGATGCACCTAATGGTTGGAGAAACAGAGACGAAGCATCTTCACACTTGAGAAGGCGGATTTAGGCCATAAAACACTTTATTTTAGGAGCTTTTTAGAATGAACATTTTGAATCTATTATTTTAAGCAACACTTACTTTCCTCTCTGACTCGGCTTCCAGTATTGTTAGAATACTTTTTGTGTATGTAGCAGATCTTGTAAGGATTTGTTCTTTTTTTGGTGAAAGTGAAGTTACACCTTACACATCCATTTGTTTGGCTGATATGATCTTTGCTGACAGTTTGCAGCATTCACACAGGACAGAGCCGGCTACTCTGTTCACCTTCGCTAAGCAGAAGCCCCGCCCACCGCGCCAGGCTCAGACAAGACTCTCATAGGGATTAATGATAGTTTTGTCATGTAATTAATCATTTCCAAAGGGAATACTTATAATAATTCACGCCAATCAACATGACCGCTGCCAGCATTTGCCTTGTTCAGTTTTGGGTGAGCATTGAAGAGACCCGGAGCAGTAACAACCCCCCCCCCCCAAAAAAAAAATGTGGACTTACCTGGGACTTCCTCCAGCCCCCGCAGCCCGCAAGGTACTCTGGCATCCTCTTCTTCCCTCTCCTGGTCCCGCTGGTGGCTCCTGTAATCAGGTGAAGCCGTGGGTGGACGCCATGTCATCATGCCAGTCACCGTGAGCCTCCTGTGCATGCGGAGTTCTCTAAAGACTGAACCACGCATGTGGCTAACGGCATGATGACGCGAGAGGTGCGCTTGCGCAACTTCACCCAAAGACGCCAATACCGAGCTGCCAGCGGGATGAGGAGAGGGAAGAAGTGGATGCCGGAGGGCCTCGCGGGGTAAGGGGGGGATGCTGGAGGAAGTCCCAGGTAAGCCTAAATTTTATACCTCACAGGGTCCCTTTAGGTAAAGGTTAGTGATAACACAGTTAGATTGGCTGAAAAAAGACATCATTCCGTCACGTTCAACCAGAAAGAAAAGAAAAAAACAACAACAACAAAAAACTTTATTAATAAAAAGAAAACCTGTACACGTCTCCAGCATGAAGGTCATTTAAAGTAAAGCTAAACTCAGAACTTTTTCACTGCTGTAAAATATTAGCTACAGCATGGTGATCGTGGATTTTTTTTTCCATTACAATTTATGAAAATGCTAAAAAAACCAAAAAAACAAAAACAAACCTGAAGTTTTAACTGGTTTCACATTTCTGTGAGCACAGAAAGGGTTCAGCCTCAGTGTTTACTTATGAGCACAGAGCCATGGCAGAGCCCCCAGCTCTGCTTCCCATCAGCAGATAAGATCTAATTACACACTTTGATGTAACTAACCAAACACAGAACAGCAGTGAATTTTCCCAGCAACAGTGTGCGGAATGAAGACTTTTCATTGTGTGCTGTGCAAGAGTTCTAGTCTCCATTAAAACAGGTGGCCACAGTTCTGCTTCAGGAAGGAAACAGCACAAGCAAAGGACTATTTTAGTCGTTACAATTCGCCAGCACAAAGGTTATTTAACACTGGCACCCAGAGCCCTGCTTTAGAAGTAAGAGAAATAAGCCAGAGACGGTTTCAGCCTTTACTGGGGGTGATTTAGAGAGAAGCAGACGTTCTTGTGAGTCTTAGCAATTTCCACAGTTAAAGTTATTTCAAACCCTGGCGTATTAACCTTGGCCATTATATTTTACTGCCATGTGTTATCTCTGGTTACCAGATGGACTGCCTTCCTACCGCAAGCATCCTGCCGCAAGTACCGCGCTTATAAATGCCGCGTAATGACTCCAAATAGACTCTGTCATCTACATAGTAAAGCGGTGAATTAAATGTTATGATAATTATTAACCAGTCAGAAGGGTATAAACAGATGCTGTTCATGTGTCGCATAGTCCCAATCGCAATTAACACCTGTTACCGCGTCGTGTAACGAGCGACGGAATGGCAGGTTAGCGAAACACCAAGAACAAAACAACAAAATCACTTTAGTTCAGAATTAAAAAAAAACTCTTTAAAAAGGGAAATTATCCAAGTTTTTGTCCAAATTTGGGAAATATTTACAAATTACAATTTTGCACTTCTTTCTAAGCTTTAAAGGGATACTTAAGTCAAAAATAAAAAAAATGATTTTTACTCACCTGGGGCATCCCTCAGCCCCCTGAAGCTGTCTGGTGCCCTCGCAGCATCGATCCGATCCTCCTGTCCCCGCCGGCGGCTACTTCCGGGTTCGGCGACAGCCGCCGACAGGCTGGGAACGCGAGTGATTCTCCGCGTTCCCAGCCGCTATATCACCCTCTATGCTGCTATAGCGTATATGTACGGCATCCCCTCACCCCCTCCGATTGCCTCAGGCGATCAGCGCAAGTAGGAGATTCCGTTCATAATGGGATTTCCTGCTAGGCTTCCCCCATCGCCATAGCGACGCTCACGCTGACGTCACCGACGTCGTGACGTCAGAGGGAGTCCCGATCCACCCCCAGCGCTGCCTTGCACTGATTGGTCAGGCTGCACAAAGGGCTTGGGCCCCCCCCCGCGGCGCGGCACTGCGAGTAGTGGCGGATCGGCGGCGATCGGAAGTTACACGCAGCTAGCAAAGTGATTATCGCCCAGGAGGTTAACCAACTTGATAATGGATAATGGACTGGATACAACAATGGACCAGATTAAATGACTGATCAAACGACTTGTTGTTTGAACATCTACAGTGGGATGCGAAAGTTTGGGCAACCTTATCAATCATCATGGTTTTCCTGTATAAATCGTTGGTTGTTACAATAAAAAATGTCAGTTAAATATATCATATAGGAGACACACACAGTGATATTTGAGAAGTGAAATGAAGTTTAATGGATTTACAGAAAGTGTGCAATAATTGTTTAAACAAAATTAGGCAGGTGCATAAATGTGGGCACCACAAAAAAGAAATGAAATCAATATTTAGTAGATCCTCCTTTTGCAGAAATTACAGCCTCTAAACGCTTCTTGTAGGTTCCAATGACAGTCTGGATTCTGGTTGAAGGTATTTTGGACCATTCCTCTCTACAGAACATCTCTAGTTCATTCAGGTTTGATGGCTTCCGAGCATGGACAGCTCTCTGTAACTCACACCACAGATTTTCAGTTATATTCAGGTCTGGGGACTGAGATGGCCATTCCAGAACGTTGTAATTGGTCCTTTGCATGAATGCCTTAGTGGATTTTGAGCAGTGTTTAGGGTCGTTGTCTTGTTGAAAGATCCAGCCCCGGCGCAGCTTCAGCTTTGCCACTGATTCCTGGACATTGGTCTCCAGAATCTGCTGATACTGAGTAGAATCCATGCGTCCCTCAACTTTGGCAAGATTCCCAGTAGAGATGAGCGTAATGACCTAATTACGATTTTGCGAAATTTCGCGTAATTAGTGTAATTACGATTATGGCCGTAAGTACATAATCGTAATGAGGAAGGATTTCGCGAAATTTCGCGTAAGCGTAATTTTCGCGTAATTTTCGCATTACAGTCGTATCATGCCGTAATTTCGCATTAAACGCTACCGTAATTTCGCGTTAAACCGTAACGCTCCGTATAATATAAAAAAGGCGCCGACTTTAAGGGTTAATAGCAAAGCCCCCTTAAATGCTAAGAGCCTCAAATTTGGAGAATATATTAAGGAGATCAGGAGGAATAAGAGGAAAATTTTTTTTTTCAAAAAGACCTTATAGTTTTTGAGAAAATCGATGTTAAAGTTTCAAAGGAAAAATGTAAACATTTAAAAACCCGCCGACTTTAACGGTTAATAGCAAAGCCTGCTTAAAGTTTAGGAACACCAAATTCCCAGGGTATATTAAGGGGATCAGTGGGAATAAGAGGAAAAAATTTTTTTTCAAAAAGACCTTATAGTTTTTGAGAAAATCGATTTTTAAGTTTCAAGGGCGAAAATGTCTTTTAAATGCGGAAAATGTCAGTTTTTTTTGCACAGGTAACAATAGTGTATTATTTTCATAGATTCCCCCAAGTGGGAAGAGTTTTACTTACTTCGTTCTGAGTGTGGGAAATATAAAAAAAAAACGACGTGGGGTCCCCCCTCCCAGACCTCTTTAACCCCTTGTCCCCCATGCAGGCTGGGATAGCCAGAATGCGGAGCACCGGCCGCGTGGGGCTCCGCACCCTGACTATACCAGCCCGCATGGTCCATGGATTGGGGGGTCTCGGAAGGGGAGGGGCAGCCAAGCTTTCCCCTCCCCCTCCGAGCCCTTGTCCAATCCAAGGACAAGGGGCTCTTCTCCACCTCCGATGGGCGGTGGAGGTGGAGGCCGCGATTTCCTGGGTGGGGGGTTCATGGTGGAATCTGGGAGTCCCCTTTAAAAAGGGGTCCCCCAGATGCCCACCCCCCCTCCCAGGAGAAATGAGTATAGAGGTACTTGTAGTACCCCTTACCCATTTCCTTTAAGAGTTAAAAGTAAATAAACACACAAACACATAGAAAAAGTATTTTAATTGAACAAAAAACATAACCACGAAAAAAGTCCTTTAATATTCTTAATTAACCATTAATACTTACCTGTCCCTTTAAATAAATGATCCCACGCAATATCCTCGGAAATGTTCTATCAGTTACAATGTAACAAAGTTATTATGTAACAACTTTGTTACATTGTAACTACGCCGCACCCGACGCCACTCGCCGCTCAGCCGCCGCATACGCGTCCGTGCAGGACGCTAAGTCCCCGCAGCTCCCGCTGTCCACCCCGCCCACATCTGTCACCCACATGTCACCCACATGTGGGTGACATGTGGGTGACATGTGGGAGAGGCGGGGAGGGCAGCGGAGCCGGCGGGGACTTAGCGTCCTGCACGGACCCGACAGAGCTCTGAGCTATAGCTCAGAGCTCTGAGAAGCATCTTTGTATTTGGGCTCCAAGGAGCCCCATTGGTCCTTAGCAGACCAATGGGGTTCCTTCAAATCAGAAGGAACCCCATTGGTCTGCTAAGGACCAATGGGGCTCCTTGGAGCCCAAATACAAAGATGCTTAGAGAGCTCTGAGCTATAGCTCAGAGCTCTGTCGGGTCCTGCAGCGCAGACGCGGAGGCGGCGGCGGCGGTGAGTGAAGTCGGGTGCGGCGTAGTTACAATGTAACAAAGTTGTTATATTGTAATAACTTTGTTACATTGTAACTGATAGAACATTTCCGAGGATATTGCGTGGGATCATTTATTTAAAGGGACAGGTAAGTATTAATGGTTAATTAAGAATATTAAAGGACTTTTTTCGTGGTTATGTTTTTTGTTCAATTAAAATACTTTTTCTATGTGTTTGTGTGTTTATTTACTTTTAACTCTTAAAGGAAATGGGTAAGGGGTACTACAAGTACCTCTATACTCATTTCTCCTGGGAGGGGGGTGGGCATCTGGGGGAACCCTTTTTAAAGGGGACTCCCAGATTCCACCATGAACCCCCCACCCAGGAAATCGCGGCCTCCACCTCCACCGCCCATCGGAGGTGGAGAAGAGCCCCTTGTCCTTGGATTGGACAAGGGCTCGGAGGGGGAGGGGAAAGCTTGGCTGCCCCTCCCCTTCCGAGACCCTACAATCCATGGACCATGCGGGCTGGTATAGTCAGGGTGCGGAGCCCCACGCGGCCGGTGCTCCGCATTCTGGCTATCCCAGCCTGCATGGGGGACAAGGGGTTAAAGAGGTCTGGGAGGGGGGACCCCACGTCGTTTTTTTTTTATATTTCCCACACTCAGAACGAAGTAAGTAAAACTCTTCCCACTTGGGGAATCTATGAAAATAATACACTATTGTTACCTGTGCAAAAAAAACTGACATTTTCCGCATTTAAAAGACATTTTTGCCCTTGAAACTTAAAAATCGATTTTCTCAAAAACTATAAGGTGTTTTTGAAAAAAAATTTTTTCCTCTTATTCCCACTGATCCCCTTAATATACCCTAGGAATTTGGTGTTCCTAAACTTTAAGCAGGCTTTGCTATTAACCGTTAAAATCGGCGGGTTTTTAAATGTATACATTTTTACTTTGAAACTTTAACATCGATTTTCTCAAAAACTATAAGGTCTTTTTGAAAAAAATTTTTTTCCTCTTATTCCTCCTGATCTCCTTAATATATTCTCCAAATTTGAGGCTCTTAGCATTTAAGGGGGCTTTGCTATTAACCCTTAAAGTCGGCGGCTTTCTTATATTATACGGAGCGTTACGGTTTAACGCGAAATTACGGTAGCGTTTAATGCGAAATTACGGCATGAACGAAACGCGAAATTTCGCGTTGAAAATTACGCTTACGGTATTTTCAATTACGATTTTAATGGCAATTTCGCTACGCTAATTTCGCATCGTAATCGCAAATTTCGCATGCGTAATTATAGTAATGCGAAATTACGAAAATTTCAGCTCAACTCTAATTCCCAGTCCCTGCACTGGCCACACAGCCCCACAGCATGATGGAGCCACCACCATATTTTACTGTAGGTAGCAGGTGTTTTTCTTGGAATGCTGTGATCTTTTTCCTCCATGCATAACGCCCCTTGTTATGCCCAAATAACTCAATTTTAGTTTCATCAGTTCACAGCACCTTATTCCAAAATGAAGCTGGCTTGTCTAAATGTGCTTTAGCATACCTAAAGCGGCTCTGTTTTTACTGTGGGCGGAGAAAAGGCTTCCTCTGCATCACTCTCGCATACAGCACCTCCTAGTGTAAAGTGCGCCGAATGGTTGAACGATGCACAGTGACTCCATCTGCAGCAAGATGATGTTGTAGGTCTTTGGTGCTGGTCTGTGGGTCGACTCTGACTGTTCTCACCATTCGTTGCTTCTATTTATCTGCTAATTTTATTTAAACAATTATTGCGCACTTTCTGTAAATCCAATAAACTTCATTTCACTTCTCAAATATCACTGTGTGTGTCTCCTGTATGATATATCTAACTGACATTTTTTATCATAACAACCAATGACTTATACAGGAAAATCATAATGATTAACAAGGTTGCCCAAACTTTCGCATCCCACTGTATTAGTTGGACAAACGACCAGAAGCAGTTAGTACACATGTACGAAGCTAATGTTCATGGATAGGGAACTGGCTAATGGACAGAAAACAAAGAGTTGTGGTCAATGGATCGTACTCAAAATGGGAGACTGTTAGCAGTGGGGTCCCACAGCGGTCTGTTCTGGGTCCAGTGCTCTTCAATTTATTTATTAATGACCTAGTAGATGCAGTAGTGAGCAATGTTGCTATTTTTGCAGATGATACAAAATTGTGCAGAATCATCAACTCTCAGGAAGATAGTGTCATATTGCAACAGGATCTGGATAGGATGGCTATATGGGCACATACATGGCAGATGAAATTCAATGTTGACAAATGTAAAGTCATGCATTTTGGTCGTACTAATGGTCTAGCACCATACAAAATAAATGGGATACAGTTGGGGACATCAAACTTGGAGAAGGACTTAGGAGTACTCATTGACAACAAGTTAAATAATCGTTCTCAATGCCAAGCCGCTGCAGCTAAAGCTAACAAAATTTTGGGATGCATTAAAAGGGAAATAAAAACTCGAGATGCTAGCATAATATTGCCCCTGTTTAACTCTCTAGTAAGGCCACATCTGGAATATGGAATTCAGTTCTGGGCACCACATTACAAAAAAGATATTGCAGTTTTAGAGCAGGTGCAGAGACGAGCAACAAAATTGATACGTGGGATGGAAGGTCTTGCTTACCAAGAAAGGTTAGATAAACTGGGTTTATTTAGTCTAGAGAAAAGATGCCTTAGAGGAGATCTAATTAACTTGTATAAATACATCAGAGGGCAATATAATACCTTGGCGGATGAGCTTTTTGTCCCTCGGCCTTCTCAAAGGACTAGAGGACATGATCTGCGCATGGAGGAAAAACGTTTTAGCCATTTATTTAGGAAAGGGTTCTTTACAGTAAGAGTGATTAAGATGTGGAATGCATTGCCACAGGAAGTCGTTATGGCAAACTCTATACCTGCATTTAAAGGGGGCTTAGATGCTTTCCTTGTGTTGAAAGACATCCATGGCTACAATTACTAGGTAATGCCTAATGATGTTGATCCATGGATTTTATCTGATTGCCATCTGGAGTCGGGAAGGAATTTTTCCCTTTAGGGGCTAATTGGACCATGCCTTGTAAGGTTTTTTTTCGCCTTCCTCTGGATCAACAGGGGTATGTGGGGGGCGGGCTGGAGTTGTACTTTGTACTGGTTGAACTCGATGGACGTATGTCTTTTTTCAACCAAAATAACTATGTAACTATGTAACTATATATATATAACTATAATGCTGGGCATACACGAACCGTTTTTGCCGCTCGATTCTCCCGTTCAGTCGTTTCGCTGCTCGATTCTGCAGTTGATTCTCTTATCTTCCACTCGTTACTCTAATCTTTTTCCATTCACGGCTATCACAAATCGAGTGGAGATCGGACATGTGGGAAATTATCTATCGAGCCATCTAAATGGCTCAAAAACGACTCGTGTATTCCCAGCATAAGGCTCGGTTCACATTGAGCCTAAATAGCTTACGTTCTGCTCCGACGAGCGGAACGCAGCAGCAGAAGCAACGCTTTCCCCATGGGAAAGTTCACATTGCTACGTTCCGCTCCCAGCGTTTCGCTCCCTGCGTTCTGCTCCGTTCCGCTCTCTGCGCTCTGCTCCGTTCCGCTCCCTGCGTTCCGCTCCCTGCGTTCTGCTCCACTCCGCGTATTCCGCTCCCTGCATTCTGCTCCGCTCCCTGCGTTCCACTCCCTGTGTTCCGCTCCGCTCCCTGCGTTCCGCTCCCTGTGTTCCGCTCCCTGCGTTCCGCTCCGTTCTGCTCCCTGTGTTCCGCTCCCTGCATTCCACTCCATTCCGCTCCACTCCCTGCGTTCTGCTCCGTTCCGCTCCCTGTGTTCCGCTCCCTGCGTTCTGCTCCGTTCCGCTCCCTGCGTTCCGCTCCCTGTGTTATGCTCCGCTCCCTGTGTTCCGCTCCTCGGAGCGGACGTTCCCGACCTGCACGATCCTTTCGCTCTGCTTCACGGAGTGGAACGCAGCGCAGGAGCGGATACGTGCTTCAATGTGAACCGAGCTGAATACTTGTAGCCATTGACCTTGAACTAGCATGTAGATCAGAGGTTTATCTCATGAATTAGCTTCTAGTCAGAGTGAAAAATAAGAGATGTGAGATCATTTAGGATAAAAGCTTTGTGAATCAATCCTATCATGTTTTAAATATTTATGAATGTTCTTCTCATCCTCACCTGCATAGTGTAAACAGAGGATATACATAGCATAATGTAAGCTGCATCTTCTTCAATGTCAAAACCGCTGCTATGTGACCTCACCAAAGGAAAGCAAAGCTGCTGTATGGGAGCATCCTTAGTCCTCCTTTGCTCTCCTCCATGAATGCTGCGGTGGGATTCCCCAGTTCACAAATTAACTCCGATCAGATAGTCAGAGCCGTGTGCTACTTTCTAGATCGGTTAGTGACTAGGTAGGTAGTGACTGTTAGTGACTAGGTAGGTAGTGACTAGGTAGGTAGTGACTGTTAGTGACTAGGTAGGTAGTGACTGTTAGTGACTAGGTAGGTAGTGACTAGGTAGGTAGTGACTGTTAGTGACTAGGTAGGTAGTGACTGTTAGTGACTAGGTAGGTAGTGACTGTTAGTGACTAGGTAGGTAGTGACTAGGTAGGTAGTGACTGTTAGTGACTAGGTAGGTAGTGACTGTTAGTGACTAGGTAGGTAGTGACTGTTAGTGACTAGGTAGGTAGTGACTGTTAGTGACTAGGTAGGTAGTGACTGTTAGTGACTAGTTAGGTAGTGACTGTTAGTGACTAGTTAGGTAGTGACTGTTAGTGACTAGGTAGGTAGTGACTGTTAGTGACTAGGTAGGTAGTGACTGTTAGTGACTAGGTAGGTAGTGACTGTTAGTGACTAGGTAGGTAGTGACTGTTAGTGACTAGGTAGGTAGTGACTGTTAGTGACTAGGTAAAACCTCAGAGTCTGCGTCTCTTGTACCTACTGGATGGAACATCTAACTGGTTGCTGTGGAAACTCCACCCCTTCCCCTTCCTGTAACCCGGCTCTCACACTACTCAGTGACCTTACATAAGGGGGGGAGTTTCCTACTGCAGGCAGGGCAGGTGGATGGGAGGTTTTTATAAACACACTGGGGGAGGTTAAATGCTTTACAGCAGAGAAGGGAGGAACTGAGCAGGAAGAGGAGGGCACAACGGAAGCTGCAGTGCTGTGGCCATGACTTCTCTCCAGATAAGGGAGGAAGTGGGTGAGGTCAGCTGATCTGCCAGCGCTGAGAGTTGTACACTAGCTATGGAATGTCCACTCCGCCCACAGCTGCCTATTTTCACAGCGGACTTCTGGGTCACATGACCCACATCTCCAAAAGGAATTCCCCAGGAACGGCTGCATCAAATATAAAATTCCTGTGAGTGATGGCAGAGTCCCCTTTTAAACTAGGGCTTCAATAAAAGCTCAGCGAGGTAAAACCATAACAAGGACAACTAATAACAATGGCTCGATTACAGCAACAAAGTTCACAGTTTATTATACAGTCATTTCCTGTTTCCCCTGCACAGCATTACATATCAGCACAGATTTATACAGCCCAAGTTTCTCTACAAAATGGATTTTTACAGTCAGTGTTCATTACTGCCATCCAGCCAGGAGCTGCGCATGAACATTAGTGCCAGCGATGTCCGGACTTCACTCAATCACCTGCCAGAGTGATAGCTTGCATGTCATCCTGCTGAGATTCAGTGACGGCTTCCGCCTCATCCTGAGACTGAGTGACAGCTTCCTCTGCATTCTGCTGAGATTGAGTGACGGCTTCCGCCTCATCCTGAGACTGAGTGACAGCTTCCTCTGCATTCTGCTGAGATTGAGTGATAGCTTCCACCTCATCCTGCTGAGACTGAGTGATAGCTTCCACCTCATCCTGCTGAGACTGAGTGACAGCTTCCTCTGTATTCTGCTGAGACTGAGTGATAGCTTCCTCCTCACCCTGAGACTGAGTGATAGCTTCCTCTCCATTCTTCGGCGACGCCTCTTCCCTGGCAATGCCATAGTGACGCAGCATGTCAGAATACTGGAGATATTCCTGCAGGCACACAGGAAGGGGGAGCTGGGATATGGAGTCACTGGAGCGTAATCGCTCTGTTTTCAGAAGTGAGCGGATCTTAAGGCGACAGAGGTGCATCAGTGGCGGGATACACACTGCAGAGAGAAACAAAAGAGGTCATTAAGGAAATAAGGTAACTATTATTATTGGTAACCACTACTTAAAAAAACATCTCTAGATCCTGCTTCACTCACCAACTACCGCCCAGTGTCACTTCTCCCATTTGCATCCAAATTACCTGAATTCCATATACATAGTGAATTAAGCCATTATTTATCTCCTGACTTCCTGCTTGATCAGTTCCAGTCTGGCGTTTAGGCAAACCACTCCACAGAAACAGCTCTTACTAAAGGGGCCAATGATCTTCTTACAGCTAAATCTAAAGGTCAATGATCCAAACTCATCCTTCTTGACCTGTCATCAGCATTTGATACTGTTGACCACACCTTACTCCTACAGATACTTTCATCTGTAGGCATAAAGGGCCTCACCCTCTCCTGGATATCTTCCCATCTCTCTGGAAGATCCTTCACAGTCTCTTACTCAGATCAGATCTCTTCTCCTCATTCTTTGTCTGGGGGGTCCTCAAGGCTCTGTCTCTGACCCCCTCCTCTATTCCATCTACATACACGGTCTTTGAAACTTAATTAACTCATATGGGATTCAATACCACCTGTATGCAGACGATCCACAACTGTACCTCTTGGCCCCAGACCTCAACTCCCGTCCTCACACGTGTTCCTGACTGCTTGCCTGCTATATCCTCCATTTACCGTATATACTCGCAAGCAAGCCGACCCGCATATAAGCCGACCCCCCAACTTTTTCCTGAAAAACCAGGAAAAAATGATTGACCCTCATATAAGCCGGGGGTAGGAAATGCTGGCCGTGTGATCCCCCCCAGTGTGTCCCAGTATAGTTAGTATAGTGGCCAGTATGGGTAGGTAGTGCCCAGTATAGCTAGTGAAGTGCCCGGTATAGCTAGTATAGTGCTCAGTATAGCTAGTATAGTGCTCAGCATAGGTAGTATAGTGCTCGGTATAGCTAGTTTAGTGCTCAAGTATAGCTAGTATAGTGCTCAGTATAGCTAGTTTAGTGCCCAAGTATAGCTAGTATAGTGCTCGGTATAGCCAGTTTAGTGCCCTAGTATAGTGCCCCCGCCTCACCCAATTCCCCCCCAACCCCCCCGCGGCCGCCGCTGCTATTAGCTTACTGTGTGGCTTCCTCTATTCCCCTCTCCGTCTCCCGGCATGTAAATAGTTCACAGCAGCTCGATCCACGGCGGCTGCTGTGTGATGACAGGAAGCTGGAGGCAGAGCGGTTTCCATAGTAACGGCGATGTGTATCACCGTTACTATGGAAACCGCTCTGCCTCCAGCTTCCTGTCATCACACAGCAGCCGCCGTGGAGCGAGCTGCTATGAACTATTTACATGCCGGGAGACGGAGAGGGGAATAGAGGAAGCCGCACAGTAAGCTAATAATAGCAGCGGCAGCCACGGGGCTGGGGGGAGGCGGCCTTCCAAAACGAGACTCGCAAGCAAGCCGACCCCCCAACTTTTTGCCCACTTTTGGGGGGTCAAAAATTCGGCTTGCTTGCGAGTATATACAGTATGTACTCTCACTTCTTAAAACTTAATATGAGTAAAACAGAACTAATCATCAGTGGCGTAGCTAAGGAGCTGTGGGCCCCGATGCAAGTTTTATAATGGGGCCCCCCAAGCACTCTATACATAACAATTGATACGGCGTACCAAAACTACAGTGTCAGAGGTGCAAGAAGGGGATGGGGAACAGCTCGTTAATGATTACCACTATTCAAAGTATCTATAGAAGTGATTATTATGAGCACAGGACCAATAGAGAGCTGATACTGTAGCTGAGAAAGGGCCCTTCGGGGCCCCTCTAGCCCAAGGGCACCGATGCGGTCGCTACCTCTGCAACCCCTATTGCTACGCCCCTGCTTATCATCTTTCCACTGTCTCTGTCCACCTCTCTGCCTGAAGTAACAATAAAAGTTAATCACACTCCTATAATTTCAGTTCCCAAAGCTCGGTGCTTGGGGGTAATATTTGACTCCTCCCTCTCTTTTATCCCTCACGTTCACTCCCTAACCAGCTCCTGTCACCTCCAACTCAAAAACATATCTCGCAACCAACCTTTTCTCAATCAAGACACAACTAAAATGTTAATACATGCTCTTATAATATCCCGTTTGGCCTCTTGTAACATTACTTTGTGGACTACCAACTAACGGACTGGCACCCCTCCAATCTGCACTGAACTTGGCTGCTTGTCTCATTCATCTTTCTTCTCAATCTTCCTCTGCTGCTCCTCTCTGTCAAGCTCTTCACTGGCTGCCAATTAACCAGAGGATCCAGTTCAAACTGCTAACCCTAATCTACAAAGCTCTCCACAATCTCTCTCCCCGGTACATATCCTCCCTAATCTCCAGATACAAACCCAATCGCAATCTCAGATCTGCACACGATCTTCTGTTGTCCTCCTCTAGAATTACCTCCTCACATTCACGCTTACAAGATTGTGCACGCACTTCACCCCTCCTCTGGAATGCCCTTCCACAACACATCCGTCACTCGCCAACCTTTGTTACCTTTAAACGCTCTCTAAAAACACACTTGTTCCGACAAGCATATGCGCTACCCTAGGCCACTTCCCTTTGTCCTAAGACCAAATTGCACTCCTACTAGGTATCCTAAAACACACAGCCTCTATATATTTGCTGCATACTACCCCTCCTCTTGTTTCCCCCCATTCCCTTTAGATTGTAAGCTGGCAAGGGCAGGGCTCTCTCCCTTTTTGTGTCTTGGAAATCATTATACATTTTATTCATCATGTTACGTTTATCACTGTCATTACCAATTCTGTATTTTGTATTCTGTATGCTGTATCATTGTTTGTATTTTGTCACTGATTATGTATCTTGTATATTAGTGTACACCTGTCTGTATTATTATGTACCCCATGTTTGTTTCTTACTTTGTACAGCGCCACAGAATATCTTGGCGCTTTATAAATCAATAATAATAATAATTGGGCCATCATCCTCTGTGGCGCTGTATAGTGTAAGAAACAAGCAAGATTATATACAAATACTAGTGGCCTAAGCCAGTTTAAAAACGGGCTGTAGGTCTTTTTTCTACCGCCGCTGCCAGTGCGCATGCACGCTCCCGCCGCGCGCCCACCTCGCTCCCTGGTCCCGTCCAGCTGTCCGTAATGTGCACATGCGCAGTAGCAAATAACAGGGACACAGGGAGAGCTGGACGCAGCGACACAGGGATATTATTACAGAGGATAGGCACTGGCACATAATACTGTATAGAGTTTATAGACAACACAAGTGTTACAATGATCAGTGTATTACGATTAACAAAATGTACAGCGTGTTGCAAGGAACAAAAGGGAGAGAGCCCTGCCCTTGTGAGCTTACAATCTAATGGGATAGGGAGCAGGAATGGTCAATGACATGCAAATTGCCCCTCAACAGAACTTGAATGCATATTTATGTAGCTTAAAAATGGACCGAGAAAAAAGTCACCTTAGCAGAACTTGATTGGTGCATTTTCAAGCCGATGCCATTTACATACAAGATCTGCATAATTCTATATCGACTCGGAACAATTTACATCTCATTGACCATCCCTTATGGGGAGTGGGGAGGGGCAGCATGGGAGGTGCATTGTGGAGTTATATTCTGCAAGAAGCAGAGCTTAGAGGCTGAAGATCTCTGCAGATCGAGGAGGAAGTGGGTAAGACCCGACAGAACACAAACAACTACCAAACACCTCAAATGTTATATTCAAAAGACTATTAATCCATCACAAATAGAAAACCTACAAATAAAAGATGTGCCCCCGACCCCAACATGAGCCCCACCCCAGTACAACCCTCCGCCGGCTCACCTCCCACCCCCCGCCCCAACATGAGCCCCACCCCATAGACCACCCCAGTACAACCCTCCGCCCGCTCACCACCCACCCCCCGCCCCAACATGAGCCCCACCCCATAGACCAGCCCAGTACAACCCTCCGCCGGCTCACCACCCACCCCCCGCCCCAACATGAGCCCCACCCCATAGACCACCCCAGTACAACCCTCCGCCCGCTCACCACCCACCCCCCGCCCCAACATGAGCCCCACCCCATAGACCAGCCCAGTACAACCCTCCGCCGGCTCACCTCCCACCCCCCGCCCCAACATGAGCCCCACCCCAGTACAACCCTCCGCCCGCTCACCACCCACCCCCTGCCCCAACATGAGCCCCACCCCATAGACCAGCCCAGTACAACCCTCCGCCGGCTCACCTCCCACCCCCCGCCCCAACATGAGCCCCACCCCAGTACAACCCTCCGCCCGCTCACCACCCACCCCCTGCCCCAACATGAGCCCCACCCCATAGACCAGCCCAGTACAACCCTCCGCCCGCTCACCACCCACCCCCCGCCCCAACATGAGCCCCACCCCATAGACCAGCCCAGTACAACCCTCCGCCCGCTCACCACCCACCCCCCGCCCCAACATGAGCCCCACCCCATAGATCACCCCAGTACAACCCTCCGCCCGCTCACCACCCACCCCCCGCCCCAACATGAGCCCCACCCCATAGATCACCCCAGTACAACCCTCCGCCGGCTCACCTCCCACCCCCCGCCCCAACATGAGCCCCACCCCAGTACAACCCTCCGCCCGCTCACCACCCACCCCCTGCCCCAACATGAGCCCCACCCCATAGATCACCCCAGTACAACCCTCCGCCCGCTCACCACCCACCCCCCGCCCCAACATGAGCCCCACCCCATAGATCACCCCAGTACAACCCTCCGCCGGCTCACCTCCCACCCCCCGCCCCAACATGAGCCCCACCCCAGTACAACCCTCCGCCCGCTCACCACCCACCCCCTGCCCCAACATGAGCCCCACCCCATAGATCACCCCAGTACAACCCTCCGCCCGCTCACCACCCACCCCCCGCCCCAACATAAGCCCCACCCCATAGACCAGCCCAGTACAACCCTCCGCCCGCTCACCACCCACCCCCCGCCCCAACATGAGCCCCACCCCATAGACCAGCCCAGTACAACCCTCCGCCGGCTCACCTCCCACCCCCCGCCCCAACATGAGCCCCACCCCAGTACAACCCTCCGCCCGCTCACCACCCACCCCCTGCCCCAACATGAGCCCCACCCCATAGACCAGCCCAGTACAACCCTCCGCCCGCTCACCACCCACCCCCCGCCCCAACATGAGCCCCACCCCATAGACCAGCCCAGTACAACCCTCCGCCCGCTCACCACCCACCCCCCGCCCCAACATGAGCCCCACCCCATAGATCACCCCAGTACAACCCTCCGCCCGCTCACCACCCACCCCCCGCCCCAACATGAGCCCCACCGCATAGATCACCCCAGTACAACCCTCCGCCGGCTCACCTCCCACCCCCCGCCCCAACATGAGCCCCACCCCAGTACAACCCTCCGCCCGCTCACCACCCACCCCCTGCCCCAACATGAGCCCCACCCCATAGATCACCCCAGTACAACCCTCCGCCCGCTCACCACCCACCCCCCGCCCCAACATGAGCCCCACCCCATAGATCACCCCAGTACAACCCTCCGCCGGCTCACCTCCCACCCCCCGCCCCAACAAGCAAGCAGTTGGACACCCTCCAAATTGCAAAACCATTTTAGTGAAGCATAGATCGTTGCTTCACTCTCTGCTGCAGCAATGAATGCAACTGTCCATAATAATGTTATTCCTCAATTGGAGAGAAAGCCTAGAGCAGTTTAAAGGTAATATGGTGTTCCAGAGACCACATGACACTTGACCATATTGATGAATGAAGATGTCACCATATCCAATGCCACATAATATCTATAGATAGATATACAGTAAATACACACACAATACATTCAATTAAAAATAAATAAATAAATCCCCAGTAATTAACCCCTTACCTCTCCCACTCTCACACAGTTGATAAAATATAATACTAATAGTTACCTTAGGGACTTAACTTTTTTAATATGTAAGTCATAAGGGTATATTACTGCTGTTTTTGAAAATAAGAGCTTGTAATTAGTGATTTAAATGAATGCAAAACTGAAAAAATACACATTCAATTCCAAATAAAATATTGTCGTCATACGTTGTATTAGGGACGTCATTTAAATGTTGCAATAACCGGGACAAATGGGCAAATAACATGTGTGTGTTTTAGCCACAGTAGCATCTTTTATTTTAAAACTAATGGCTAAAAACTGAGAAATAATTTTTTTCAATTGTGTTCTTATTATTCCCATTACAATACATTTAGAATAAAATAATTCTTAGCAAAAAGTACCACCCAAAGAGAGCCTAAAAAACAAGGTGTGATGCGAGACTCAGCCTCATATTCTTTCCCCAGCAGCACAGCAGCCTGCACTGTGTTCCTGGAGTTCAGTGGAGATTTGTCAGCAGAAGCAGAGCTTCGCCTCATATTCTTTCCCCAGCAGCACAGTGGCCTGCACTGTGTTCCTGGAGTTCAGTGGAGATTTGTCAGCAGGAGCAGAGCTTCGCCTCATATTCTTTCCCCAGCAGCACAGCGGCCTGCACTGTGTTCCTGGAGTTCAGTGGAGATTTGTCAGCAGGGGCAGAGCTTCGCCTCATATTCTTTCCCCAGCAGCACAGCGGCCTGCACTGTGTTCCTGGAGTTCAGTGGAGATTTGTCAGCAGAAGCAAAGCTTCACCTCATTTTCTTTCCCCAGCAGCAGAGCGGCCTGCACTGTGTTCCTGGAGTTCAGTGGAGATTTGTCAGCAGAAGCAGAGCTTCGCCTCATATTCTTTCCCCAGCAGCACAGTGGCCTGCACTGTGTTCCTGGAGTTCAGTGGAGATTTGTCAGCAGGAGCAGAGCTTCGCCTCATATTCTTTCCCCAGCAGCACAGCGGCCTGCACTGTGTTCCTGGAGTTCAGTGGAGATTTGTCAGCAGGAGCAGAGCTTCGCCTCATATTCTTTCCCCAGCAGCACAGCGGCCTGCACTGTGTTCCTGGAGTTCAGTGGAGATTTGTCAGCAGGGGCAGAGCTTCGCCTCATATTCTTTCCCCAGCAGCACAGCGGCCTGCACTGTGTTCCTGGAGTTCAGTGGAGATTTGTCAGCAGAAGCAAAGCTTCACCTCATATTCTTTCCCCAGCAGCAGAGCGGCCTGCACTGTGTTCCTGGAGTTCAGTGGAGATTTGTCAGCAGAAGCAGAGCTTCGCCTCATATTCTTTCCCCAGCAGCACAGTGGCCTGCACTGTGTTCCTGGAGTTTAGTGGAGATTTGTCAGCAGGAGCAGAGCTTCGCCTCATATTCTTTCCCCAGCAGCACAGCGGCCTGCACTGTGTTCCTGGAGTTCAGTGGAGATTTGTCAGCAGGGGCAGAGCTTCGCCTCATATTCTTTCCCCAGCAGCACAGCGGCCTGCACTGTGTTCCTGGAGTTCAGTGGAGATTTGTCAGCAGAAGCAGAGCTTCGCCTCATATTCTTTCCCCAGCAGCACAGCGGCCTGCACTGTGTTCCTGGCGTTCAGTGGAGATTTGTCAGCAGAAGCAGAGCTTCGCCTCATATTCTTTCCCCAGCAGCACAGCGGCCTGCACTGTGTTCCTGGAGTTCAGTGGAGATTTGTCAGCAGAAGCAGAGCTTCGCCTCATATTCTTTCCCCAGCAGCACAGCGGCCTGCACTGTGTTCCTGGTGTTCAGTGGAGATTTGTCAGCAGAAGCAGAGCTTCGCCTCATATTCTTTCCCCAGCAGCACAGCGGCCTGCACTGTGTTCCTGGTGTTCAGTGGAGATTTGTCAGCAGAAGCAGAGCTTCGCCTCATATTCTTTCCCTAGCAGCACAGCGGCCTGCACTGTGTTCCTGGAGTTCAGTGGAGATTTGTCAGCAGAAGCAGAGCTTCGCCTCATATTCTTTCCCTAGCAGCACAGCGGCCTGCACTGTGTTCCTGGCGTTCAGTAGAGATTTGTCAGCAGAAGCAGAGCTTCGCCTCATATTCTTTCCCCTAGCAGCAGAGCGGCCTGCACTGTGTTCCTGGCGTTCAGTGGAGATTTGTCAGCAGGAGCAGAGCTTCACCTCATATTCTTTCCCCAGCAGCACAGCGGCCTGCACTGTGTTCCTGGCGTTCAGTGGAGATTTGTCAGCAGAAGCAGAGCTTCGCCTCATATTATTTCCCCAGCAGCACAGCGGCCTGCACTGTGTTCCTGGCGTTCAGTGGAGATTTGTCAGCAGGAGCAGAGCTTCGCCTCATATTCTTTCCCCAGCAGCACAGCGGCCTGCACTGTGTTTCTGGAGTTCAGTGGAGATTTGTCAGCAGAAGCAGAGCTTCGCCTCATATTCTTTCCCCAGCAGCACAGCGGCCTGCACTGTGTTCCTGGCGTTCAGTGGAGATTTGTCAGCAGAAGCAGAGCTTCGCCTCATATTCTTTCCCTAGCAGCACAGCGGCCTGCACTGTGTTCCTGGCCTTCAGTGGAGATTTGTCAGCAGAAGCAGAGCTTCGCCTCATATTCTTTCCCCAGCAGCACAGCGGCCTGCACTGTGTTCCTGGCGTTCAGTGGAGATTTGTCAGCAGAAGCAGAGCTTCGCCTCATATTCTTTCCCTAGCAGCACAGCGGCCTGCACTGTGTTCCTGGCGTTCAGTGGAGATTTGTCAGCAGGGGCAGAGCTTCGCCTCATATTCTTTCCCCAGCAGCAGAGCGGCCTGCACTGTGTTCCTGGCGTTCAGTGGAGATTTGTCAGCAGGAGCAGAGCTTCGCCTCATATTCTTTCCCTAGCAGCACAGCGGCCTGCACTGTGTTCCTGGCGTTCAGTGGAGATTTGTCAGCAGGGGCAGAGCTTCGCCTCATATTCTTTCCCCAGCAGCACAGCGGCCTGCACTGTGTTCCTGGAGTTCAGTGGAGATTTGTCAGCAGAAGCAGAGCTTCGCCTCATATTCTTTCCCCAGCAGCACAGCGGCCTGCACTGTGTTCCTGGCGTTCAGTGGAGATTTGTCAGCAGGAGCAGAGCTTCACCTCATATTCTTTCCCCAGCAGCACAGCGGCCTGCACTGTGTTCCTGGCGTTCAGTGGAGATTTGTCAGCAGAAGCAGAGCTTCGCCTCATATTCTTTCCCCAGCAGCACAGCGGCCTGCACTGTGTTCCTGGCGTTCAGTGGAGATTTGTCAGCAGAAGCAGAGCTTCGCCTCATATTCTTTCCCTAGCAGCACAGCGGCCTGCACTGTGTTCCTGGAGTTCAGTGGAGATTTGTCAGCAGAAGCAGAGCTTCGCCTCATATTCTTTCCCCAGCAGCACAGCGGCCTGCACTGTGTTCCTGGCGTTCAGTGGAGATTTGTCAGCAGAAGCAGAGCTTCGCCTCATATTCTTTCCCTAGCAGCACAGCGGCCTGCACTGTGTTCCTGGCGTTCAGTGGAGATTTGTCAGCAGGGGCAGAGCTTCGCCTCATATTCTTTCCCCAGCAGCAGAGCGGCCTGCACTGTGTTCCTGGAGTTCAGTGGAGATTTGTCAGCAGGAGCAGAGCTTCACCTCATATTCTTTCCCTAGCAGCACAGCGGCCTGCACTGTGTTCCTGGCGTTCAGTGAAGATTTGTCAGCAGGGGCAGAGCTTCGCCTCATATTCTTTCCCCAGCAGCACAGCGGCCTGCACTGTGTTCCTGGCGTTCAGTGGAGATTGGTCAGCAGAAGCAGAGCTTCGCCTCATATTCTTTCCACAGCAGCACAGCAGCCTGCACTGTGTTCCTGGCGTTCAGTGGAGATTTGTCAGCAGAAGCAGAGCTTCGCCTCATATTCTTTCCCTAGCAGCACAGCGGCCTGCACTGTGTTCCTGGCGTTTAGTGGAGATTTGTCAGCAGGGGCAGAGCTTCGCCTCATATTCTTTCCCCAGCAGCAGAGCGGCCTGCACTGTGTTCCTGGAGTTCAGTGGAGATTTGTCAGCAGGAGCAGAGCTTCGCCTCATATTCTTTCCCTAGCAGCACAGCGGCCTGCACTGTGTTCCTGGCGTTCAGTGGAGATTTGTCAGCAGGGGCAGAGCTTCGCCTCATATTCTTTCCCCAGCAGCACAGCGGCCTGCACTGTGTTCCTGGAGTTCAGTGGAGATTTGTCAGCAGAAGCAGAGCTTCACCTCATATTCTTTCCCCAGCAGCACAGCGGCCTGCACTGTGTTCCTGGTGTTCAGTGGAGATTTGTCAGCAGAAGCAGAGCTTCGCCTCATATTCTTTCCCTAGCAGCACAGCGGCCTGCACTGTGTTCCTGGAGTTCAGTGGAGATTTGTCAGCAGAAGCAGAGCTTCGCCTCATATTCTTTCCCCAGCAGCACAGCGGCCTGCACTGTGTTCCTGGCGTTCAGTAGAGATTTGTCAGCAGAAGCAGAGCTTCGCCTCATATTCTTTCCCCAGCAGCAGAGCGGCCTGCACTGTGTTCCTGGCGTTCAGTGGAGATTTGTCAGCAGGAGCAGAGCTTCACCTCATATTCTTTCCCCAGCAGCACAGCGGCCTGCACTGTGTTCCTGGCGTTCAGTGGAGATTTGTCAGCAGAAGCAGAGCTTCGCCTCATATTATTTCCCCAGCAGCACAGCGGCCTGCACTGTGTTCCTGGCGTTCAGTGGAGATTTGTCAGCAGAAGCAGAGCTTCGCCTCATATTCTTTCCCTAGCAGCACAGCGGCCTGCACTGTGCTCCTGGCGTTCAGTGGAGATTTGTCAGCAGAAGCAGAGCTTCGCCTCATATTCTTTCCCCAGCAGCACAGCGGCCTGCACTGTGTTCCTGGCGTTCAGTGGAGATTTGTCAGCAGAAGCAGAGCTTCGCCTCATATTCTTTCCCTAGCAGCACAGCGGCCTGCACTGTGTTCCTGGCGTTCAGTGGAGATTTGTCAGCAGGGGCAGAGCTTCGCCTCATATTCTTTCCCCAGCAGCAGAGCGGCCTGCACTGTGTTCCTGGAGTTCAGTGGAGATTTGTCAGCAGGAGCAGAGCTTCGCCTCATATTCTTTCCCTAGCAGCACAGCGGCCTGCACTGTGTTCCTGGCGTTCAGTGGAGATTTGTCAGCAGGGGCAGAGCTTCGCCTCATATTCTTTCCCCAGCAGCACAGCGGCCTGCACTGTGTTCCTGGCGTTCAGTGGAGATTGGTCAGCAGAAGCAGAGCTTCGCCTCATATTCTTTCCACAGCAGCACAGCGGCCTGCACTGTGTTCCTGGCGTTCAGTGGAGATTTGTCAGCAGAAGCAGAGCTTCGGCTCATATTCTTTCCCCAGCAGCACAGCGGCCTGCACTGTGTTCCTGGAGTTCAGTGGAGATTTGTCAGCAGGAGCAGAGAATCAGCGAGGAAGAGACCAGTATAATGTAATAAGGGGATATATGTCAAGTCACTTCATGAAAAAAGATCTAATGTGTTTAAAATACAGTTATTCTTTTTGTAAATATACTTGCAAGGAATAAATGATTTTTCCCCCTTGGTTGCTAAATATATGTAAGTTTTTATGTGGAAACCATGGATTCCGAGCCCTTTATCTGCTACTTTCAATTATCTTCAATGCTTGTGGGTGACAAGGCAGCGATATCATTCAGCAGGTTGCTCTTTATCCTCGCATGACAGTCTGCTGGCTGCACTTCAAAAGGATGGCAAAGCCTTTGCTGCATCTGTCACCTCATACATCGGTAATTACATCAGGATTATATTCTGCATTCACTTCTATAGATGGAGCTAGACTGTCTCTGCAGTTACAGCATTGTTCAGAGACCAGCCAGGAGGTTTATGGTTGTTAAACCTTTGCTGCATCCGTCACCTCATACATCGGTAATTACATCAGGAGTATATTCTGAATTCACTTCTATAGATGGAGCTAGACTGTCTCTGCAGTCACAGCATTGTTCAGAGAGCAGCCAGGAGGTTTATGGTTGTCAAACCTTTGCTGCATCCATCACTTCATACATCGGTAATTACATCAGGATTATCAATTCTGCAGGATTACAGTCTGATATCCTTTTTGTAAATGGAGCTGGTCTTCTGCTGATGTCAAATTCTCTGCAGTTACAGCATTGCTTAGAGATCAGTCTTCTCCTGATGTCAGAATCTCTGCAGTTACAGCATGTTTAGAGAGCCGCCTTCTCCTGATGTCAGAAACTCTGCAGTTACAGCATGTTTAGAGAGCCGCCTTCTCCTGGTGTCAGAATCTCTGCAGTTACAGCATGTTTAGAAAGCCGCCTTCTGCTGATGTCAGATTCTCTGCAGTTACAGCATTGCTTAGAGAGCAGTCTTCTTCTAAAGTCAGAATCTCTGCAGTTACAGCATGTTTAGAGAGCTGCCTTCTCCTGATGTCAGAATCTCTGCAGTTACAGCATGTTTAGAGAGCCGCCTTCTCCTGATGTCAGAATCTTTGCAGTTACAGCATGTTTAGAGAGCCACCTTCTCCTGATGTCAGAATCTCTGCAGTTACAGCATGTTTAGAGAGCTGCCTTCTCCTGATGTCAGAATCTCTGCAGTTCAGAATCAGAATCAGCTTTATTCGCCAAGTGCAACAGGTGCCGCACCCGGAATTATTTGTGGACACATGGCAGACATAGATGGTAGTGCGTGTTAACAGCATCAGTAGTAGCTACATAGGAATGCAACAGTATGACAACAACAATATAGGAATACAACATAGGAATACAACAGTTAACAGCGACAATATAACAACAACAACATTGATAGTCACAGTAACAAAGCATAGTGTGGCTGAACAGCCCCATTGTGCCAGAGTAGCGCGATATGATTGTAGCACATGGAACAGTGTGGACTACAGGCACGCACGCTCTCATTCGTTGAGTAGGAGAACTGCCTGGGAAAAGAAGGTGTTTCTGTGCCTGGTGGTTTTGGTGGGGATGGTCCTGTAGCGGCGGCCTGAGGGCAGGGGGTCGAAGAAGCCACTGCCAGGGTGGGATTGGTCGTCGGTAATACTGTTGGCCCTGGACCTCATTCTGGATGTGTGGAGGAGGTCCAGGGGAGGCAGAGGTGACCCGATGATCTTCTCAGCGGTGCTGATTACCCTCTGAAGTTTGAGCTTGTCCTTTGTATTTGCCCCCGAGTACCAGACAATGATGGAGGAGCAGAGGACAGACTCAATGGTGGCCGTGTAGAAGCTAGTCATTAGCTCCCGCGACATTCCGAACTTCCTCAGCTGCCTTAAAGAGAGTCTGAAGCGAGAATAAATCTCGCTTCAGACCTCCTAGATAGCAGGGGCATGTGTGCCCCTGCTAAACCGCCGCTATCCCGCGGCTTAACGGGGGTCCCTTCACCCCCAAATCCCCTCCGTGCAGCCGCAGCCCTGCCTCATTCGCGTCTATCAAACGCATACCTCCGCCTCTCCCCCGCCCCTCTCAGTCCTCCTTCACTGATAGGGGCGGGGGAGAGGAGGCGATGCGTGTCTGATAGACGCGACTAGAGGCAGCCGTTAGCCCTGTCTCCAGGAAGAGAAAAGTTTACGACCAAGTTTTGCGGGGGGGTTTGGGGGTGGAGGGACCCCCGTTTAGCCGCGGGATAGCAGCGTTTTAGCAGGGGCACACATGCCCCTGCTAACTATGAGCTCTGAAGCGAGATTTATTCTTGCTTCAGAGTCTCTTTAAGAAGAACAGTCTCTGCTGGGCTTTTTTTTGAGTTACGGAGGTGTTCACATCCCACTTTAAGTTCTCAGTGATGGTGGTTCCAAGGAACCGTGCGCTGTGCACTCTGGAGACCTCAGTGCCATCAATGTAGACTGGACGGGGAGATGGGGCATTTCTTCTGAAGTCCACAATCAGTTCCACAGTTTTTGCTGCGTTTAGTACCAGTTTGTTGTCCGTGCACCACCTGAGGATCCGCTCAATCTCGCTACGATATACAAACTCCCCTTCTTCTCCAATGAGACCTAGTATGGTGGTATCATCCGGAAACTTGATGACCTCGACAGAGTCAGCGGATGATGTACAGCTGTTTGTGTACAGGGAAAAAAGAATTGGGGACAGCACACACCCTTGCGGGGCCCCCGTGTTGGTAGTTCTGACTCCAGAGGAGCAGCTGCCGATTCTCACTAGTTGTGTCCTGTTGGTGAGGAAGTCCTTGATCCAGGTGCAGAGAGAGAGGTCCACACCGAGTCGTGTCAGGTTGTCATGCAGAATGTTCGGACAGATGGTGTTAAAAGCGGAACTGAAGTCCAGGAGCAGGATTCTGGCATAGGTGTTGGATTTGTCCAGATGAGCCATGATGTGTGCTAGACTGATATTAATGGCATCCTCCACGGACCGGTTGGCCCTGTAAGCGAATTGCAGGGGATCCATTAAGGTGGCTGTGTGTCCCTTCAGATAGGTGAGAACCAGTCTTTCAAAGGTCTTCATGATGATTGGAGTTAGAGCAACAGGTCTGTAGTTATTCAGATCAGTGGCTCCTGGTTTCTTGGGGACTGGGATGATGTCTGATTTTTTGAAGCAGGAGGGAACCTTGCCTAGCAGCAGGGATTTGCTGAAGATGGAGGTGAGGATCGGGGCTAGCTGGCTTGCACATGTCTTCAGGCAAGTTGGAGATATTCCGTCTGGGCCTGAAGCTTTCCTGGTGTTGAGCTTTCGGAGGTGTCGTAAGACATCCGCCTCCTGGACTATCCTCAGTGCCAGGGGGGCACTAGCAGCATGGGGAGATGAAGTGGGAGGAGACTCCCTTGGAGAAGAGGTGAGTGCTAGGTCCACCGGATGGGTGGGTTGTTTCTCAAACCTGCAATAGAATTTGTTGAGCTCTTCAGCTAGCGCAAAGCTAGGAAGTATGTGTTGAGGAGGGGGCTTGAAGTTAGTGGCTGCTCTGAGGCCTTTCCAGTTGTCCCGTGGGTTGTTGGACTGAAGGTTCAGACTCAGCTTGTTAGAGTAGTCTCTCTTTGCCACCTTCAGCTCACGGTTTAAGGTGTTCCTGGCCACCCTGAACTCCTCTGGGGATCCGGATTTGTGTGCTTCCTCCTTGATTCTTCGGAGTCTCCGCAGTCTGCCGTTGAACCAGGGTTTATTGTTTGGGAAGATTTTGACGGTCTCTGTTGGGATGCATGTCTCCTCACAGAAGCTGATATAAGCGGTGATGTTCTCTGTCCATTCGTCTAGGCAGGGAGCCTCCAGGGCTGACCAGTCCGTGCTGTCGAAGCAGGCTTGAAGTTGTTCCTTGGCCTCCTCTGTCCACTTCTTAACAGACCTGATGATTGGCTTTGAGGTTTCAAGGTGCCTCCTGTAAGTGGGGATCAGGTGGATTAGGCAGTGGTCAGAGTTACCAAGTGCAGCTCGGCGATAAGCCTTGTACGCGTCTTTGAGGACTGTGTAACAGTGGTCCAGGGTATTTTGGTTCCTGGTGGGGCAGGTGATGTGTTGTTTGTATCGAGGCAGTTCCTGGCGAAGGTTTGCTCTGTTGAAATCACCTAGGATGATGAAGAGGGAGTCCGGGAGGGTGGTCTCCCACAGCGAGATGGTGTCACTGAAAGTGCGCAGGGCGTTTCTGACGTCCGCATCCGGTGGGATGTAAACACCTGCAAGGACATAGGAGGTGAACTCCCTGGGTGAGTACTGAGGCCTGCAGTTGATAAGTAGAAGCTCGACATCTGGGGAGCAGCATTTGTGCAGAATGGTTATGTTGGAGCACCACGTGGCGTTAATGTAAAAACAGATTCCACTGCCCTTACTTTTCCCTGAGAGACAGTGGTCGCGGTTTGCGTGGAAAAGATTGAAGCCTGGTAGGTTGAGGGAGTTGTCCGGGATGTTATCGTTTAGCCAGGTCTCGGTGAAGCAGAGGACTGGGGAGTTGGACCCTAGCGAAGGTTTTCTGTCAAGTAGCAGAAGCAGCTCATCCAGCTTGTTTGGGAGGGAGCGAACGTTTGCTAGCAGGATGGCTGGTAAGGCTGACCAGTTACAGCATGTTTAGAGAGCCGCCTTCTCCTATGTCAGAATCTCTGCAGTTACAGCCTGTTTAGAGAGCCGCCTTCTCCTGGTGTCAGAATCTCTGCAGTTACAGCATTGGTCAGACAGCAGCCAGGAGGTTTAAGTTGGTCAAGCTTGTTATACAAGGCAGAGCTCCGCTGTAAGTCTATGTACTGACCGGGAGGATTGGAAATCATTTATAGAGTCTGTCAGGGCCGGTAAAGAGACAGAAGGAAGTCTGCCCACCCTGTGCGGAACAATGATGGGCTCACCAGTACTTATGTGTGCCGGCTTGAAGGAGGAAGTGCACCATGGTGAGGCGTGCAATGCGTCCAATAGGACAGTGCAAGCTGTATGGAGCGCACAATATATGCCGGACTTATGGGTAAATAGCTCCTTGTTTCCCCACCACTCACCTGAGGCAATTAAGCATAATTTAAATCACAAATTTGAGTGCTTAGGCACATGTAAGTACTCGTGAGCCCATCACTGGTGCCGAATACAAGCAATTCTCAAACCTTTCCATCTGTGGAGTGACGTTTGCATTTCAGGCTCATTAATTCTAGAAGTGCTAAAAAAAAAACCCCTTAGAGATGGAGCGGTCACTGCGTGGGAAGAGGTAGGAGGGGTCACTGCGGGGGAAGAGGTAGGACGTGTCACTGCGGGGGAAGAGGCAGGAGCGGTCACTGCGGCAGAAGTCGTAGGAGCGGTCACTGCGGGAGAAGAGGCAGGAGCGGTCACTGCGGGAGAAGAGGTAGGAGGGGTCACTGCAGGGGTGGTCACTGCGGGGAAAGAGGCAGGAAAGGTCACTGCGGAGGAAGAGGCAGGAGCGGTCACTGCGGGGGAGGAGGCAGGAGCGGTCACTGCGGGGGAAGAGGCAGGAGCGGTGACTGCGGGGGAAGAGGCAGGAGCGGTCACTGCAGGGGAAGAGGCAGGAGCGGTCACTGCAAGGGAAGAGGCAGGAGCGGTCACTGCGGGGGAAGAGGCAGGAGCGGTCACTGCGGGGGAAGAGGCAGGAGCGGTCACTGCGGGGGAAGAGGCAGGAGCCGTCACTGCGAGAGAAGATGCAGGAGCCATCTCTGCAGGGGAAGTGGTAGGAGCGGTCACTGTGAGTGAAGAGGTAGGAGTGGTCACTGCGGGGGAGGAGGTAGGAGCGGTCACTGCGGGGGAAAAGACAGGGGCGGTCACTGCGGGGGAAGAGGTAGGAGGGGTCACTGCGGGGGAAGAGGTAGGAGGAGTCACTGCGGGGGAAGAGGTAGGAGGAGTCACTGCAGGGGAAGAGGCAGGGGCGGTCACTGTGGGGGAAGAGGCAGGAGCGGTCACTGCGGGGGAAGGGGCAGGAGCGGTCACTGCGGCAGAAAAGGTAGGAGCGGTCACTGCGGGGGAAGAGGCAGGAGCGGTCACTGCGGGGGAAGAGGCAGGAGCGGTCACTATATCGGAAGAGGCAGGGGCAGTCACTGCGGGGGAAGAGGCAGGGGCTGTCACTGCGGGGGAAGAGGCAGGGGCGGTCACTGCGGGGGAAGAGGCAGGGGCGGTCACTGCGAGGAAAGAGGCAGGGTCGGTCACTGCGGGGGAAGAGGCAGGGGCGGTCACTGCGGGGGAAGAGGCAGGGGCGGTCACTGCGGGGGAAGAGGCAGGGGCGGTCACTGTGGGGGAAGGGGCAGGAGCGGTCACTGCAGGGGAACAGGTAGGAGCGGTCACTGCGGGGGAAGAGGTAGGAGCGGTCACTGCGAGTGAAGAGGTAGGAGCGGTCACTGTGGGGGAGGAGGTAGGAGCGGTCACAGCGGGGGAAGAGGTAGGAGGGGTCACTGCGGGGGAAGAGGCAGGAGCGGTCACTGTGAGGGAAGAGGTAGGGGCGGTCACTGCGGGGGAAGAGGCAGGGGCGGTCACTGCGGGGGAAGAGGCAGGGGCGGTGACTGTGGGGGAAGGAGGTAGGAGCAGTCACTGTGGCGGAAGAGGTAGGAGGGGTCACTGCGGGGGAAGAGGCAGGAGCGGTCACTGCGGGGGAAGAGGCAGGAGCGGTCACTGCGGGAGAACAGGTATGAGCGGTCACTGCGGGGGAAGAGGTAGGAGCGGTCACTGCGGGGGAAGACGTAGGAGAGGTAACTGCTGGGGAAGAGGTAGGGACTGTCACTGCAGGGGAGAAGGTAGGGGCGGTCACTGAGGGGAAGAGGTAGGAGCGGTCACTGCGGGGGAAGAGGTAGGGGCGATCACTGTGGATCAAGAGGTAGGGGCGGTCACTGCGGGGGAAGAGGTAGGAGCGGTCACTGCGGGGGAAGAGGTAGAAGCGGTCACTGCGGGGGAAGAGGTAGGGACTGTCACTGCAGGGGAGGAGGTAGGGGCGGTCACTGTGGGAAAGAGGTAGGAGCGGTCACTGCGGGGGAAGAGATAGGGGCGGTCACTGCGGGGGAAGAGGTAGGAGCGGTCACTGCGGGGGAAGAGGTAGGAGCGGTCACTGTGGGGGAAGGGGCAGAAGCGGTCACTGCAGGGGAACAGGTAGGAGTGGTCACTGCAGGGGAAGAGGTAGGAGCGGTCACTGCGAGTGAAGAGGTAGGAGCAGTCACTGCGGGGGAGGAGGTAGGAGCGGTCACTGCGGAGAAAGAGGTAGGAGCAGTCTCTGCGGGGGAAGAGGTAGGAGCGGTCACTGCGGAGGAAGAGGTAGGAGCAGTCTCTGCGGAGGAAGAGGTAGGAGCGGTCACTGCGGAGGAAGAGGTAGGAGCGGTCACCGTAGGGGAAGAAATACGAGCGGTCACTGTGGGGGATCCACGGTAGCCTGTGTGACTAGATAAGACCAGGAGCCAAACTGTGCAGTATTGTTGGCTATGGGAATAGTTCAAATAGAAGAAGAGTAGTTCTCACAAAGGTGGGTTGCAGAACCTGCACCATCATATGGCGCCTAAGGGGAAACAACCGTCACCGTTCGGTATCTTAAGTCCTGCCGAAACCAGGTTGTCACTCTCCCAGGGCCCTTACTGGCTGTGGATAGCACCACACCCGTGGGAAGACTCCTCCAGAGGTGTGCTAAGCAATGAGGGGTGGAGGGGCAAACGTTTTAGATCAGGCCAGATGTATTCAAGCATGTTTAAAATAAACAAGGCGTTTCACGAGCAGGCATGCTCAAATAAGGAACTTGGATGAAATCTGAACAGGTGTTATTCGGATTTCCTCCTGCTCATTACATCACCTGTGCGGGTGGGCGAGGGGTTAATCTTACCCATCAGGCGCCTTCTTCGCTCATCCCTCGGCACCTCCCACGATGCGTTCCGATCCGCCATCACGTGATTACAAACACTTCCTCCTTCTGGGTTGAAGGAGAAAGTGAGTAGTCACACGACGGCCGATTGAAACGCATCGTGGGAGGCGCCGAGGGACCAGCGAAGAAGACGCCTGATGGGTAAGATTAACCCCTCGCTCACCCGCACAGGTGATGTAATGAGCAGGATGAAATCCGAATAACATCTGTTCGTATTTCATCCAAAGTCGTTATTTGAGCATGCCTGGTCACGAGTGCCTTCAGAAGTTCAGTTTTAGACCAAGGCGGCAAAAAAATTTTTTTGCACTTCTGAAGGGCCAAGAAGTAGCCCTTAAGGCCCTTTCACTCATATGACGCACGGCAGAGGGGAGGGGAACAGAGGAACAAAAAGCCAGGAAGCCTGCGCTTGCGCGGAGAGGACCTGCAGGCTTCCTGTTCCAGGGTCACAGCGCAAATTTTGATAGAAAAAGCAATACAGTACCTCTTCCAGCCGTGTATGTGGTGGGTGGTACCTCTCTCTGTGCACAAATCTTGCTGTAATCCCGATATCCAGGGACACGCTGGCGCTCTGCTCAGCGTGGATGGAGACTGACCACGTGATCCCCTGGTCAGCTGACACCCGAACTTCCTGTTCCTGGCTTCTCTGCGCTCCAACAGTGGCTCCAATCTCAGTAGCAGTGAAGGCAACAGCGGCGCTTCCTGGCAGTCAGCTGCTGACCTGTAGTGTCCAATCAGTAGGTGGTGTTTTGTTGGCTTTCTTCATATTGTGTTTTTTCAGCTGCCAGACAATTGCTCTGTAATGTTTATCCTGGGGGACATGAGAGACGCTGCGAGCAGCCAAACACCAGATCACTGCGAGTTACTGGGCCAGGTGCATTCATAGAGGACACCAGTAACTCGCAGTGATCTGGTGTTTGGCTGCTCGCAGCGTCTCTCATGTCCCCCAGGATAAACATTACAGAGCAATTGTCTGGCAGCTGAAAAAACACAATATGAAGAAAGCCAACAAAACACCACCTACTGATTGGACACTACAGGTCAGCAGCTGACTGCCAGGAAGCGCCGCTGTTGCCTTCACTGCTACTGAGATTGGAGCCACTGTTGGAGCGCAGAGAAGCCAGGAACAGGAAGTTCGGGTGTCAGCTGACCAGGGGATCACGTGGTCAGTCTCCATCCACGCTGAGCAGAGCGCCAGCGTGTCCCTGGATATCGGGATTACAGCAAGATTTGTGCACAGAGAGAGGTACCACCCACCACATACACGGCTGGAAGAGGTACTGTATTGCTTTTTCATGCTCATCACATCGGCTGACCTATCTTGTTGAGACAGTACTGCACCTGCAGGAATAGCCATCCACTGTCCATTAGTGCGCTTAGGTACATTGTTGTTTTCATTTCTACTTTTGGGGCTTGGGACCCGCCCCCACCTTGTAGCTGCACACCACTCTTTGATTTTGCGCTGTGTCTTATTGTTCCAGTGCAAATTTTGATAGAGTCGCTGTCCTAATAGATTTTATAACAGAAGAACCGGCAGGCACAGAGAATAATTCTGGGCTGAGTCAGTGAGGGGGTATTTGGTTCTTGCAGGTGAACTTTAGGAATGTACACGCCGTCTTCACACATCCGATTCCCTCCTATTCTGCTGCAGTCTCTCGTACCTCCCCCAGGGCAGAGCTCCCCCCTCCTCCTGATCAGGATAAGCCAGTCCTGTACTGCTGCAGTCTCTAATAACTCCCCCAGGGCCAGATAACCAGCCTCCTGATCAGGATAAGCCAGTCCTGTGCTGCTGCAGTCTCTTGTACCTCCCCCAGGGCAGAGCTCCCCCCTCCTCCTGATCAGGATAAGCCAGTCCTGTGCTGCTGCAGTCTTATAGTATCTCCCCCAGGGCAGAGCTCCCCCCTCCTCCTGATCAGGATAAGCCAGTCCTGTGCTGCTGCAGTCTCTTGTACCTCCCCCAGGGCAGAGCTCCCCCTCCTCCTGATCAGGATAAGCCAGTCCTGTGCTGCTGCAGTCTCTTGTACCTCCCCCAGGGCAGAGCTCCCCCCTCCTCCTGATCAGGATAAGCCAGTCCTGTGCTGCTGCAGTCTCTTGTACCTCCCCCAGGGCAGAGCTCCCCCTCCCCCCCCCTCCTCCTGATCAGGATAAGCCAGTCCTGTGCTGCTGCAGTCTCTAGTAACTCCCCCAGGGCCAGATCCTCCCCTCCTCCTGATCAGAATAAGCCAGTCCTGTGCTGCTGCAGTCTCTAGTAACTCCCCCAGGGCCAGATCCCCCCCTCCTCCTGATCAGCATAAGCCAGTCCTGTGCTGCTGCAGTCTCTCGTACCTCCCCCAGGGCAGAGCTCCCCCTCCCCCCCCCCCCTCGTCCTGATCAGAATAAGCCAGTCCTGTGCTGCTGCAGTCTCTAGTAACTCCCCCAGGGCCAGATCCCCCCCTCCTCCTGATCAGGATAAGCCAGTCCTGTGGTGCTGCAGTCTCTAGTAACTCCCCCAGGGCCAGATCCCCCCCTCCTCCTGATCAGGATAAGCCAGTCCTGTGCTGCTGCAGTCTCTAGTAACTCCCCCAGGGCCAGATCCCCTCCTCCTCCTGATCAGGATAAGCCAGTCCTGTGCTGCGGCAGTCTCTTGTACCTCCCCCAGGGCAGAGCTCCCCCCCCTCCTCCTGATCAGGATAAACCAGTCCTGTGCTGCTGCAGTCTCTAGTAACTCCCCCAGGGCCAGATCCTCCCCTCCTCCTGATCAGGATAAGCCAGTCCTGTGCTGCTGCAGTCTCTAGTAACTCCCCCAGGGCCAGATCCCCCTCTCCTCCTGATCAGGATAAGCCAGTCCTGTGCTGCTGCAGTCTCTCGTACCTCCCCCAGGGCAGAGCTCCCCCTCCCCCTGATCAGGATAAGCCAGTCCTGTGCTGCTGCAGTCTCTAGTAACTCCCCCAGGGCCAGATCCCCCCCCCCCCTCGTCCTGATCAGAATAAGCCAGTCCTGTGCTGCTGCAGTCTCTAGTAACTCCCCCAGGGCCAGATCCCCCCCTCCTCCTGATCAGGATAAGCCAGTCCTGTGCTGCGGCAGTCTCTAGTAACTCCCCCAGGGCCGAGCTCCCCCCTCCTGATCAGGATAAGCCAGTCCTGTGCTGCTGCAGTCTCTGGTAACTCCCCCAGGGCCAGATCCCCCCCCCCTCGTCCTGATCAGAATAAGCCAGTCCTGTGCTGCTGCAGTCTCTAGTAACTCCCCCAGGGCCAGATCCCCCCCCTCCTGATCAGGATAAGCCAGTCCTGTGGTGCTGCAGTCTCTAGTAACTCCCCCAGGGCCAGATCCCCCCCTCCTCCTGATCAGGATAAGCCAGTCCTGTGCTGCTGCAGTCTCTAGTAACTCCCCCAGGGCCAGATCCCCCTCCCCTCCTCCTGATCAGGATAAGCCAGTCCTGTGCTGCTGCAGTCTCTAGTAACTCCCCTAGGGCCAGATTCCCCCTCCTCCTGATCAGGATAAGCCAGTCCTGTGCTGCTGCAGTCTCTAGTAACTCCCCCAGGGCCAGATCCTCCCCTCCTCCTGATCAGAATAAGCCAGTCCTGTGCTGCTGCAGTCTCTAGTAACTCCCCCAGGGCCAGATCCCCCCCACCCCTCGTCCTGATCAGGATAAGCCAGTCCTGTGCTGCTGCAGTCTCTAGTAACTCCCCCAGGGCCAGATCCCCCCCCCTCCTCCTGATCAGGATAAGCCAGTCCTGTGCTGCTGCAGTCTTATAGTATCTCCCCCAGGGCCAGATCCCCCCCTCCTCCTGATTAGGATAAGCCAGTCCTGTGCTGCTGCAGTCTCTAGTAACTCCCCCAGGGCCAGATTCCCCCTCCTCCTGATCAGGATAAGCCAGTCCTGTGCTGCTGCAGTCTCTAGTAACTCCCCCAGGGCCAGATTCCCCCCCCCCTCCTCCTGATCAGGATAAGCCAGTCCTGTGCTGCTGCAGTCTTATAGTATCTCCCCCAGAGCCAGATCCCCCCCCCCCTCCTCCTGATCAGGATAAGCCAGTCCTGTGCTGCTGCAGTCTCTAGTAACTCCCCCAGGGCCAGATTCCCCCCCCCCCCTCCTCCTGATCAGGATAAGCCAGTCCTGTGCTGCTGCAGTCTCTAGTAACTCCCCCAGGGCCAGATCATCCCCTCCTCCTGATCAGAATAAGCCAGTCCTGTGCTGCTGCAGTCTCTAGTAACTCCCCCAGGGCCAGATCACCCCCTCCTGATCAGGATAAGCCAGTCCTGTGCTGCTGCAGTCTCTAGTAACTCCCCCAGGACCAGATCCCCCCCTCCTCCTGATCAGGATAAGCCAGTCCTGTGCTGCTGCAGTCTATAGTATCTCCCCCAGGGCCGAGCTCCCCCCTCCTGATCAGGATAAGCCAGTCCTGTGCTGCTGCAGTCTCTGGTAACTCCCCCAGGGCCAGATCCCCCCCCCCCTCGTCCTGATCAGAATAAGCCAGTCCTGTGCTGCTGCAGTCTCTAGTAACTCCCCCAGGGCCAGATCCCCCCCTCCTCCTGATCAGGATAAGCCAGTCCTGTGCTGCTGCAGTCTCTAGTAACTCCCCCAGGGCCAGATCCCCCCTCCTCCTGATCAGGATAAGCCAGTCCTGTGCTGCGGCAGTCTCTTGTACCTCCCCCAGGGCAGAGCTCCCCCTCCCCCCCTCCTCCTGATCAGGATAAGCCAGTCCTGTGCTGCTGCAGTCTCTAGTAACTCCCCCAGGGCCAGATCATCCCCTCCTCCTGATCAGAATAAGCCAGTCCTGTGCTGCTGCAGTCTCTAGTAACTCCCCCAGGGCCAGATCCCCCCCTCCTCCTGATCAGGATAAGCCAGTCCTGTGCTGCTACAGTCTCTAGTAACTCCCCTAGGGCCAGATTCCCCCTCCTCCTGATCAGGATAAGCCAGTCCTGTGCTGCTGCAGTCTCTGGTAACTCCCCCAGGGCCAGATCCCCCCCCCCCCCCTCGTCCTGATCAGAATAAGCCAGTCCTGTGCTGCTGCAGTCTCTAGTACCTCCCCCAGGGCCAGATCCCCCCCCCCCCTCGTCCTGATCAGGATAAGCCAGTCCTGTGCTGCTGCAGTCTCTAGTAACTCCCCCAGGGCCAGATTCCCCCCCCCCTCCTCCTGATCAGGATAAGCCAGTCCTGTGCTGCTGCAGTCTCTAGTAACTCCCCCAGGGCCAGATCCCCCCCTCCTCCTGATCAGGATAAGCCAGTCCTGTGCTGCTGCAGTCTCTGGTAACTCCCCCAGGGCCAGATCACCCCCCCCCCCTCGTCCTGATCAGAATAAGCCAGTCCTGTGCTGCTGCAGTCTCTAGTAACTCCCCCAGGGCCAGATCCCCCCCCCCCCTCCTGATCAGGATAAGCCAGTCCTGTGCTGCTGCAGTCTCTAGTAACTCCCCTAGGGCCAGATTCCCCCTCCTCCTGATCAGGATAAGCCAGTCCTGTGCTGCGGCAGTCTCTTGTACCTCCCCCAGGGCAGAGCTCCCCCTCCCCCCCCCCCTCCTCCTGATCAGGATAAGCCAGTCCTGTGCTGCTGCAGTCTCTAGTAACTCCCCCAGGGCCAGATCCCCCCCTCCTCCTGATCAGGATAAGCCAGTCCTGTGCTGCTGCAGTCTCTAGTAACTCCCCCAGGGCCAGATCCCCCCCTCCTCCTGATCAGGATAAGCCAGTCCTGTGCTGCTGCAGTCTCTAGTAACTCCCCCAGGGCCAGATCCCCCCCTCCTCCTGATCAGGATAAGCGATATTTACATATCTGATACCATCCTGTGCTGCTGCAGTCTCTAGGAGATCCCCCCAGGGCCAGATCCCTCCCCAATCAGGATAAGCGATCTTTACACATCTGATTCCGTCCGGTGTTGCTGCAGTCTATAGTAATAAATCCCCACCCCCACCCCTCTGATCAGGATAAGCGAGAGGCAGGAAATTCATCCGACAGGTGTTTACTTACGGAGGTGCTTGTGTGGAGTCCAGGTGAGATGTTCTGCACGGCTGGAAAGCAGCAGCTCCACGTCTGCCGAGAGCCTCTTCCAATTAGTGAACTCCAGAGCAAAATTAAGCATGTCGTCATCTACAGATCGGATCCTGCAAAACAAAAGCATAATAAGCTAGAGTGTGAGATTCCAGGAACACACGCCTGCGCTGATCCCATAGAGTGATTCCAGGAACACACGCCTGCGCTGATCCTATAGAGTGACTCAAGGAACACACGCCTGCGCTGATCCCATACAGTGACTCCAGGAACACACGCCTGCGCTGATCCCATACAGTGACTCCAGGAACACACGCCTGCACTGATCCCATACAGTGACTCCAGGAACACACGCCTGCACTGATCCCATACAGTGACTCCAGGAACACACGCCTGCACTGATCCCATAGAGCGAGCGAGGGAACACACGCCTGCACTGATCCCATAGAGTGAGTCCAGGAACACAAGCCTGCGCTGATCCCATAGAATGAGTCCAGGAACACACGCCTGCACTTATCCCATAGAGCGAGCCAGGGAACACACGCCTGCGCTGATCCCATAGAGCGACTCCAGGAACACACGCCTGCACTGATCCCATAGAGTGACTCCAGGAACACACGCCTGCGCTGATCCCATAGAGTGAGTCCAGGAACACACGCCTGCGCTGATCCTATACAGTAAGTCCAGAAACACACGCCTGCGCTGATCCCATAGAGTGAGTCCAGGAACACACGCCTGCACTTATCCCATAGAGCGAGCCAGGGAACACACGCCTTCGCTGATCCCATAGAGCGACTCCAGGAACACACACCTGCGCTGATCCCATAGAGTGACTCCAGGACCACACGCCTGCGCTGATCCCATAGAGTGACTCCAGGAACACACGCATGCACTGATCCCATAGAGTGAGTACAGGAACACTCGCCTTCACTGATCCCATAGAGGGAGTCCAGGAACACACGCCTGCGCTGATCCCATTGAGCGACTCTAGGAACACACGCCTGCGCTGATCCCATAGAGTGACTCCAGGAACACACGCCTGCGCTGATCCCATAGAGTGAATCCAGGAACACACGCCTGCACTGATCCCATAGAGTGACTCCAGGAACACACGCCTACACTGATCCCATAGAGTGACTCCAGGAACACACGCCTGCACTGATCCCATAGAGCGACTCCAGGAACACACGCCTGCACTGATCCCATAGATTGAGTCCAGGAACACACGCCTGCGCTGATCCCATAGAGTGACTCCAGGAACACACGCCTGCGCTGATCCCATAGAGTGACTCCAAGAATACACGCCTGCACTGATCCCATAGAGTGACTGCAGGAACACACGCCTGCACTGATCCCATAGATTGAGTCCAGGAATACACGCCTACGCTGATCCCATAGAGTGACTCCAGGAACACACGCCTGCGCTGATCCCATAGAGTGAGTCCAGGAACACACGCCTGCACTGATCCCATACAGTGACTCCAGGAACACACGTCTGCACTGATCCCATAGAGTGACTCCAGGAACGCACGCCTGCACTGGTCCTATAGAGTGAGCCCAGGAACACACGCCTGCACTGATCCCATAGAGTGAGTCCAAGAACACACGCCTGCACTGATCCCATAGAGTGATTTCAGGAACACACGCCTGCGCTGATCCCATAGAGCGAGCCAGGGAACACATGCCTGCGCTGATCCCATAGAGTGAGTCCAGGAACACACGCCTGCACTGATCCCTTTGAGTGATTTCAGGAACACATGCCTGCACTGATCCCATAGAGTGACTCCAGGAACACACGCCTGCACTGATCCCATAGAGCGAGCCAGGGAACACACGCCTGCGCTGATCCCATAGAGTGAGTCCAGGAACACACGCCTGCACTGATCTCATAGAGTGACTCCAGGAATACACGCCTGCACTGATCCCATAGAGTGACTCCAGGAACACACGCCTGCACTGATCCCATAGAGTGACTCCAGGAACACACGCCTGCGCTGATCCCATAGAGTGACTCCAGGAACACACGCCTGCACTGATCCCATAGAGTGACTCCAGGAACACACGCCTGCGCTGATCCCATAGAGTGACTCCAGGAACACACGCCTGCGCTGATCCCATAGAGGGAGTCCAGGAACACACGCCTACGCTGATCCCATACAGTGAGTCCAGGAACACACGCCTGCACTCATTACATAGAGTAACCCCAGGAACACACGTCTGCACTGATTCCATAGAGTGACTCCAGGAACACACGCCTACACTGATCCCATAGAGTGACTCCAGGAACACACGCCTGCACTGATCCCATAGAGCGACTCCAGGAACACACGCCTGCACTGATCCCATAGATTGAGTCCAGGAACACACGCCTGCGCTGATCCCATAGAGTGACTCCAGAAATACACGCCTGCACTGATCCCATAGAGTGACTGCAGGAACACACGCCTGCACTGATCCCATAGAGTGAGTCCAGGAACACACGCCTGCACTGATCCCATACAGTGACTCCAGGAACACACGTCTGCACTGATCCCATAGAGTGACTCCAGGAACGCACGCCTGCACTGGTCCTATAGAGTGAGCCCAGGAACACACGCCTGCACTGATCCCATAGAGTGAGTCCAAGAACACACGCCTGCACTGATCCCATAGAGTGACTGCAGGAACACACGCCTGCACTGATCCCATAGAGTGATTTCAGGAACACACGCCTGCGCTGATCCCATAGAGTGACTCCAGGAACACACGCCTGCGCTGATCCCATAGAGCAAGCCAGGGAACACACGCCTGCGCTGATCCCATAGAGTGAATCCAGGAACACACGCCTGCACTGATCCCATAGAGTGATTTCAGGAACACATGCCTGCACTGATCCCATAGAGTGACTCCAGGAACACACGCCTGCACTGATCCCATAGAGCGAGCCAGGGAACACACGCCTGCGCTGATCCCATAGAGTGAGTCCAGGAACACACGCCTGCACTGATCTCATAGAGTGACTCCAGGAATACACGCCTGCACTGATCCCATAGAGTGACTCCAGGAACACACGCCTGCACTGATCCCATAGAGTGACTCCAGGAACACACGCCTGCGCTGATCCCATAGAGTGACTCCAGGAACACACGCCTGCACTGATCCCATAGAGTGACTCCAGGAACACACGCCTGCGCTGATCCCATAGAGTGACTCCAGGAACACACGCCTGCGCTGATCCCATAGAGGGAGTCCAGGGACACACGCCTACACTGATCCCATACAGTGACTCCAGGAACACACGCCTGCGCTGATCCCATAGAGGGAGTCAGGGAACACACGCCTGCGCTGATCCCATAGAGTGAGTCCAGGAACACACGCCTACGCTGATCCCATAGAGTGACTCCAGGAACACACACCTACGCTGATCCCATAGAGTGACTCCAGGAACACGCGCCTGCACTGATCCCATAGAGTGACTCCAGGAACACACGCCTGCGCTGATCCCATAGAGTGACTCCAGGAACACACGCCTGCGCTGATCCCATAGAGGGAGTCCAGGAACACACGCCTACGCTGATCCCATACAGTGAGTCCAGGAACACACGCCTGCACTCATTACATAGAGTAACTCCAGGAACACACGCCTGCACTGATCCCATAGAGTGACTCCAGGAACACACGCCTGCGCTGATCCCATAGAGCGAGCCAGGGAACACACGCCTGCGCTGATCCCATAGAGTGAGTCCAGGAACACACGCCTACGCTGATCCCATAGAGTGACTCCAGGAACACACACCTACGCTGATCCCATAGAGTGACTCCAGGAACACGCGCCTGCACTGATCCCATAGAGTGACTCCAGGAACACACGCCTGCGCTGATCCCATAGAGTGACTCCAGGAACACACGCCTGCGCTGATCCCATAGAGGGAGTCCAGGAACACACGCCTGCACTGATCCCATACAGTGAGTCCAGGAACACACGCCTGCACTGATCCCATACAGTGAGTCCAGGAACACACGCCTGCACTGATCCCATACAGTGAGTTCAGGAACACACGCCTGCACTGATCCCATAGAGTGACTCCAGGAACACACGCCTGCGCTGATCCTATACAGTGAGTCCAGGAACACACGCCTGCACTGATCCCATAGAGTGACTCCAGGAACACACGCCTACGCTGATCCCATAGAGTGACTCCAGGAACACACGCCTGCACTGATCCCATAGAGTGACTCCAGGAACACACGCCTGCGCTGATCCCATAGAGTGGCTCCAGGAACACACGTCTGCGCTGATCCCATAGAGTGGCTCCAGGAACACACGTCTGCGCTGATCCCATAGAGTGAGTCCAGGAACACACGCCTGCACTGATCCCATAGAGTGACTCCAGGAACACACGCCTGCACTGATCCCATAGAGTGACTCCAGGAACACACGCCTGCACTGATCCCATAGAGTGACTCCAGGAACACACGCCTGCACTGATCCCATAGAGTGACTCCAGGAATACACGCCTGCACTGATCCCATAGAGTGACTCCAGGAACACACGCCTACGCTGATCCCATAGAGTGACTCCAGGAACACACGCCTGCACTGATCCCATAGAGTGACTCCAGGAACACACGCCTGCGCTGATCCCATAGAGGGAGTCCAGGAATACACGCCTGCACTGATCCCATAGAGTGACTCCAGGAATACACGCCTGCACTGATCCCATAGAGTGACTCCAGGAACACACGCCTGCACTGATCCCATAGAGTGAGTCCAGGAACACACGCCTGCGCTGATCCCATAGAATGAGTCCAGGAACACACGCCTGCACTGATCCCATACAGTGAGTTCAGGAACACACGCCTGCACTGATCCCATAGAGTGACTCCAGGAACACACGCCTGCGCTGATCCCATACAGTGAGTCCAGGAACACACGCCTGCACTGATCCCATAGAGTGACTCCAGGAACACACGCCTACGCTGATCCCATAGAGTGACTCCAGGAACACACGCCTGCACTGATCCCATAGAGTGAGTCCAAGAACACACGCCTGCACTGATTCCATAAAATGAGTCCAGGAACACACGCCTGCGCTGATCCCATAGAATGAGCCCAGGAACACACGCCTGCGCTGATCCCATAGAGTGGCTCCAGGAACACACGTCTGCGCTGATCCCATAGATTGACTCCAGGAACACACGCCTGCGCTGATCCCATAGAGTGAGTCCAGGAACACACGCCTGCACTGATCCCATAGAGTGACTCCAGGAACACACGCCTGCACTGATCCCATAGAGTGACTCCAGGAACACACGCCTGCACTGATCCCATAGAGTGACTCCAGGAACACACGCCTGCACTGATCCCATAGAGTGACTCCAGGAATACACGCCTGCACTGATCCCATAGAGTGACTCCAGGAACACACGCCTACGCTGATCCCATAGAGTGACTCCAGGAACACACGCCTGCACTGATCCCATAGAGTGACTCCAGGAACACACGCCTGCGCTGATCCCATAGAGTGACTCCAGGAACACACGCCTGCGCTGATCCCATAGAGTGAGTCCAAGTACACACGCCTGCACTGATTCCATAGAGTGAGTCCAGGAACACACGCCTGCGCTGATCCCATAGAATGAGCCCAGGAACACACGCCTGCGCTGATCCCATAGAGTGGCTCCAGGAACACACTCCTGCGCTGATCCCATAGAGTGACTCCAGGAACACACGCCTGCACTGATCCCATAGAGTGAGTCCAGGAACACACGCCTGCGCTGATCCCATAGAGTGAGCCCAGGACCACACGCCTGCACTGATCCCATAGAGTGACTCCAGGAACACACGCCTGCGCTGATCCCATAGAGTGAGTCCAGGAACACACGCCTGCACTGATCCCATAGAGTGAGCCCAGGACCACACGCCTGCACTGATCCCATAGAGTGACTCCAGGAACACACTCCTGCGCTGATCCCATAGAGTGACTCCAGGAACACACGCCTGCACTGATCCCATAGAGTGAGTCAAGGAACACACGCCTGCGCTGATCCCATAGAATGAGCCCAGGAACACATGCCTGAGCTGATCCCATAGAGTGAGTCCAGGAACACACGCCTGCGCTGATCCCATAGAATGAGCCCAGGAACACACGCCTGCGCTGATCCCATAGAGTGGCTCCAGGAACACACTCCTGCGCTGATCCCATAGAGTGACTCCAGGAACACACGCCTGCACTGATCCCATAGAGTGAGTCCAGGAACACACGCCTGCGCTGATCCCATAGAGTGAGCCCAGGACCACACGCCTGCACTGATCCCATAGAGTGGCTCCAGGAACACACGCCTGCGCTGATCCCATAGAGTGACTCCAGGAACACACGCCTGCACTGATCCCATAAAGTGACTCCAGGAACACAAGCCTGCGCTGATCCCATAGAGTGACTGCAGGAACACACGCCTGCACTGATCCCATAAAGTGACTCCAGGAACACAAGCCTGCGCTGATCCCATAGAGTGACTCCAAGAACACACGCCTGCACTGATCCCATAGAGTGACTCCAGGGACACACGCCTGCGCTGATCCCATAGAGGGACTCCAGGAACAGACGCCTGCACTGATCCCATAGAGTGACTCCAGGAATACACGCCTGCACTGATCCCATAGAGTGACTCCAGGAATACACGCCTGCACTGATCCCATAGAGTGACTCCAGGAACACACGCCTGCACTGATCCCATAGAGTGACTCCAGGGACACACGCCTGCGCTGATCCCATAGAGGGACTCCAGGAACAGACGCCTGCACTGATCCCATAGAGTGACTCCAGGAATACACGCCTGCACTGATCCCATAGAGTGACTCCAGGAATACACGCCTGCACTGATCCCATAGAGTGACTCCAGGAACACACGCCTGCACTGATCCCATAGAGTGACTCCAGGGACACACGCCTGCGCTGATCCCATAGAGGGAGTCCAGGAACACACGCCTGCACTGATCCCATAGATTGACTCCAGGAACACACGCCTACACTGATCCCATAGAGTGACTCCAGGAACACACGCCTGCACTCATTACATAGAGTAACTCCAGGAACACACGCCTGCGCTGATCCTATAGAGTGAGTCCAGGAACACACGCCTGCGCTGATCCCATAGATTGAGTCCAGGAACACACGCCTGCGCTGATCCCATACAGTGAGTCCAGGAACACACGCCTGCGCTGATCCCATACAGTGAGTCCAGGAACACACTGATCCCATAGAGTGACTCCAGGAACACACGCCTGCACTGATCCCATAGAGTGAGCCCAGGACCACACGCCTGCACTGATCCCATAGAGTGGCTCCAGGAACACATGCCTGCGCTGATCCCATAGATTGACTCCAGGAACACATGCCTGCGCTGATCCCATACAGTGAGTCCAGGAACACACGCCTGCGCTGATCCCATAGAGTGACTCCAGGAACACACGTCTGCACTGATCCCATAGAGTGACTCCAGGAACACACGCCTGCGCTGATCCCATAGAGTGACTCCAGGAACACACGCCTGCACTGATCCCATAAAGTGACTCCAGGAACACAAGCCTGCGCTGATCCCATAGAGTGACTCCAGGAACACACGCCTGCACTGATCCCATAAAGTGACTCCAGGAACACAAGCCTGCGCTGATCCCATAGAGTGACTCCAAGAACACACGCCTGCACTGATCCCATAGAGTGACTCCAGGGACACACGCCTGCGCTGATCCCATAGAGGGACTCCAGGAACAGACGCCTGCACTGATCCCATAGAGTGACTCCAGGAATACACGCCTGCACTGATCCCATAGAGTGACTCCAGGAATACACGCCTGCACTGATCCCATAGAGTGACTCCAGGAACACACGCCTGCACTGATCCCATAGAGTGACTCCAGGGACACACGCCTGCGCTGATCCCATAGAGGGACTCCAGGAACAGACGCCTGCACTGATCCCATAGAGTGACTCCAGGAATACACGCCTGCACTGATCCCATAGAGTGACTCCAGGAATACACGCCTGCACTGATCCCATAGAGTGACTCCAGGAACACACGCCTGCACTGATCCCATAGAGTGACTCCAGGGACACACGCCTGCGCTGATCCCATAGAGGGAGTCCAGGAACACACGCCTGCACTGATCCCATAGATTGACTCCAGGAACACACGCCTACACTGATCCCATAGAGTGACTCCAGGAACACACGCCTGCACTCATTACATAGAGTAACTCCAGGAACACACGCCTGCGCTGATCCTATAGAGTGAGTCCAGGAACACACGCCTGCGCTGATCCCATAGATTGAGTCCAGGAACACACGCCTGCGCTGATCCCATACAGTGAGTCCAGGAACACACGCCTGCGCTGATCCCATACAGTGAGTCCAGGAACACACTGATCCCATAGAGTGACTCCAGGAACACACGCCTGCACTGATCCCATAGAGTGAGCCCAGGACCACACGCCTGCACTGATCCCATAGAGTGGCTCCAGGAACACATGCCTGCGCTGATCCCATAGATTGACTCCAGGAACACACGCCTGCGCTGATCTCATACAGTGAGTCCAGGAACACACGCCTGCGCTGATCCCATAGAGGGACTCCAGGAACACACGTCTGCACTGATCCCATAGAGTGACTCCAGGAACACACGCCTGCGCTGATCCCATAGAGTGACTCCAGGAACACACGCCTGCACTGATCCCATAAAGTGACTCCAGGAACACAAGCCTGCGCTGATCCCATAGAGTGACTCCAGGAACACACGCCTGCACTGATCCCATAAAGTGACTCCAGGAACACAAGCCTGCGCTGATCCCATAGAGTGACTCCAAGAACACACGCCTGCACTGATCCCATAGAGTGACTCCAGGGACACACGCCTGCGCTGATCCCATAGAGGGACTCCAGGAACAGACGCCTGCACTGATCCCATAGAGTGACTCCAGGAATACACGCCTGCACTGATCCCATAGAGTGACTCCAGGAATACACGCCTGCACTGATCCCATAGAGTGACTCCAGGAACACACGCCTGCACTGATCCCATAGAGTGACTCCAGGGACACACGCCTGCGCTGATCCCATAGAGGGACTCCAGGAACAGACGCCTGCACTGATCCCATAGAGTGACTCCAGGAATACACGCCTGCACTGATCCCATAGAGTGACTCCAGGAATACACGCCTGCACTGATCCCATAGAGTGACTCCAGGAACACACGCCTGCACTGATCCCATAGAGTGACTCCAGGGACACACGCCTGCGCTGATCCCATAGAGGGAGTCCAGGAACACACGCCTGCACTGATCCCATAGATTGACTCCAGGAACACACGCCTACACTGATCCCATAGAGTGACTCCAGGAACACACGCCTGCACTCATTACATAGAGTAACTCCAGGAACACACGCCTGCGCTGATCCTATAGAGTGAGTCCAGGAACACACGCCTGCGCTGATCCCATAGATTGAGTCCAGGAACACACGCCTGCGCTGATCCCATACAGTGAGTCCAGGAACACACGCCTGCGCTGATCCCATACAGTGAGTCCAGGAACACACTGATCCCATAGAGTGACTCCAGGAACACACGCCTGCACTGATCCCATAGAGTGAGCCCAGGACCACACGCCTGCACTGATCCCATAGAGTGGCTCCAGGAACACATGCCTGCGCTGATCCCATAGATTGACTCCAGGAACACACGCCTGCGCTGATCCCATACAGTGAGTCCAGGAACACACGCCTGCGCTGATCCCATAGAGGGACTCCAGGAACACACGCCTGCCCCCAGACTAGGTAACCTGAAGGAGGAGCAGCGACAGGCACAGAGCCGCGGTGGTGGTGGTGGTGGTGGGGGGCAATCTCCCCCCTTCACCGCTCCCCCCTCCAGGCTAGAATGAGCAGCGGCAGCGAGCGGGCAAAAACTTTCCTCCCCCCCTCATATATATATATATATATATATATACACACACACACACATAATATATATAGCAAAATTTCTAGAGTACATGCGTATGTGAGCTCAAGATGGGAGTGGGAGAGGGGATCGGGCGGGGGCTTTTGGGGGGCCCAGGCTGAAGCTTTCCTGGTGGGCCCTTAGTGTCCCTGTCCGACCCTGAGCAGAAGAAAGTCTATAGTTTTCAATCAGGCAGACCCTAATGCTATTTATACATGTGACAGTAATGACCAGATATGGTAATTAGTTGTTCAATACAGGGGCACAACTTGAAGTAGCCGGGTCATCTTATAAATCCTTCTCCAATCCTTCACTCTGCCAATTTCAAACAAAAGATTACAGCGAGAAGCTGCCAACCTGTGAGGTGCTGCAGAATGGAATTTACAGCAAACAGAACATTTTTTCTGTATTTATTTAATGTGCTTTTTAAAGTGGAATTATACTCCCAACCCTAGACTTTCAGGAAGCCCTCTGGTTCACACTGCACACAAACATTTAGCGGGCCGTAACGGATCCTAACAGAGGTGAACAGATCCTATGTTAATCAATAAGATACATTCGTATTGCTCTGTTCCAACAGACCTGTTTGGTCCATTTCGTAAATTTTCTGGTGCGACGGATGCGTCACATTGACCGCGAGCTAACAGACGGAACGGAGGGCCACAGATGGAAAACTGGTGCCTTTAAAAACTGATTTTTGCAATGGATCAGTTTTAACATGGACTGGTTTTCCAGCCGTTCCAGTGTGAACCAGGCCTTAATTACATACAAGAACATTTGAAAGGACTCCCTGTGTGTGTAAATCTTTGCTCTCCCTGCGGAGAGAAGTACAGGCTTGCTTATCTCTGTCCGGCCGCTGCGAGTCTCTGGGTCCATGCTGTCTCACTTTCTTCTCTGTCTCCTCTTCACTTCCTGTCGCGTCCTGGGACTAGCTGAAGTGCCCTCTACAGTATGAACTTCTGCTAGTCACAGGAAGCTACAGGAAGGGAAGAAGTGAGACAGCATGGACCCAGAGACTCGCGCCGGCCGGACAGGTGATGTATTGCTGCTGGCTGGGGGAGCCCGAATGGGGAGAGGCCAGGAGATGGCGAGGCAAGCTGCAGCTCCACAGGTTCTGAATCGATTTCATGCTGAAATCTATTCAAACTTGTGTGCAGTATATGGGCAAAATTAGATCCCTCTTTGATTAGATTAGATCAGAGAGGGATCTATCTGTTGGTTGATCTGGTGGCCATCTATAAGTGTATGGCTACCTTAGGGGTAGTAACTGAAATGTTAGTTTTGGGAGTATAATCCCACTTTGAAATAATCCTTTAAAACACAAATCTATAAATTGAGTGAACCAGAACTTTACCGAGATGATCTAGTTCTTCCTGAATTGGCGTCACTGTCTGGCCAACAAAATTCCCTTCAAGAAAACTCCTAAATAAATAAACTTCAGCGGCTCATGCAAATATAGCTGAGGGAGAAAGTATGAAAATAAATGGAAATGAAAGCTCCAGGGCAGCTAAAGCATCAGCAACAGAAGCTAATCCTTTATTTTGATCAGAGAATGGTTTACTTCAAAGAGAGTCACTGAGTGGTCTGAGTATTTCTCAAGAGCGTAATTCATATAATCTGCGATGCGTAAAGTGTTCTTGCAGCCGGTCTCTGAGCAGTTCCCTGTTGTTGGGCAAAGTCTCTCACCTATTCATTACCGCGTATGTTTATACTTTACATCCAGTTCCTCTTCCCTGCGCCTCTTGGCTGCAATCTACGCCAAATCACTCTCCAGAAAGAGAAACATTGTGAAATAAATATTACCGGGAGACTCGAGAGAACGCGGAGATGTGTTAACTAAAAGTAACTCCATTCTTACAACATTTACCACAACTAATACCTCCCCAAGACACAAACAGATCTCTGCTCTTCCAGCTCTTCTAAAACTTACTTCTAAAACTTCAGCTTCTCAGCTTCTGATTGATGCGATAATAAAATGATCTGCCACTACGGGACAATCCTGCTTCCTGCTTCATCATCACAAAGCAAGAAAGTTGTCAGAGAAACAATTAGCACCCGTCCAGCCTCCTCCGACACCCGCTAGTGCAGAAACACTTCCTCAGGACGGTGTACTGGCGCCAATTGCGTCTCCACAATGCTGTCATTTTCTAATGGGTAGGCAGGAAGGCGTATAGTCCCAGGTGTGATGTCAGTATTGCTGTATTTACATAAATGTGAAGTTGTAATGTTTCATATATGCTGTAGCTGTACTGAGACCTCTTTAGATGGTTCTGATCCAGTTCTCTATTATGCCTGAAGAAGAAACTTAAAATTTGGAAAGCTTGCATAGGAATCTTGTACAGTTAGTCATTAAAGGGATCACCTGCACAGCTCGCGTTGTTATGTTTTCTGAGACCTCTTTACTTATTGTTTTTATAAATAGTGAAGGTCCCCTTTAAATAAGCAAGCATAATACAAATGTAATAAGTTAGAATGCCGCTGTTAAGGCCACAGCATACTTGGCAGTGAGGTTGCCCACTAGGGGGCCTCAGTATGTCGGCAGCAATGGCAGCTGTGACCAGAGCTCTGGCGAGAATCACCCTTGTCAGATCCAGGAATCAGACTATGAACTCGGCTACCTATTCCCACCTGGGAGTTACCTGGTCTCTGTCTTACTGTGGAGGACGGGCAATGACAGGCGGAGGATAGATACAATCATTTATCTCCTCCGTTTATTTTCACTTTAAAGAGGAACTCCAGCCTAAACAAACATACTGTCATTAAGTTACATTAGTTATGCTAATTAAAATAGATAGGTAATATAATCTCTTACCAACCCTGTTTTAAAAGAACAGGCAAATGTTTGTGATGTCATGAGGGCTGCCATCTTTTTTGTTGAAAGGAGGTGACTGGGAGCAGGAGAGACAGTCCCAACTGTCCTGATCACCCCTCCCAGTTACTAGGCAACGAAAACAACATCAGAAATCCCCCCCCCCCCCCCATGCTTTGCACAGTATCAGGGAAAAATGTCCGGACAGTTTTCTTTGATGGGGTGGAGTTTAGCTTCTGTGCAGCCAAAAATGAGGCTTGGGTAAGAAAAACAAAGTTCTGATGCTGTGAAAGAAACACCAAGCCTTTCCAGTGCTGCTGAGTAGATTTTTAGTCTGGAGGTTCCCTTTAAGTGTGAGCACACACCTGAAGATGGTAGAATGCAGGGCATGTGATATTAGAGTTTTCTGGGATTCCCAAAGGACTCGTTGCAGGTGGAGTGTAATTTGCATGGGTTACCGAGATTTTGCAACATATCAAACGTATATCGTAAGCGAATGCGTCTTTCAATCAGTCCTTGAGGAAAGCATTTCCAAATAGCAGATATTTAACGTTCTCATAAATCAGGAAATGGCGGCCTTCAGAAGGCGATAAAGCAGCGAGGTCGGATGACAGCCACACAGTAAGTTTAATTAGTAAACATTTATGATTCCATTTGAAATGCTTTTAATTTGTTTGGGGACTGTTTTCCTGGCCCACTTCAGCTGACTGGCGAGTATTTTGTATGTAATGCCAGTCTGAGGGCTTTTCAGAATCTGCAATCTGCAGACGCTATTGTGACAGGCAATTACTTCTCCTACTAAATCTTTCTAACTTCATACTCTCTCATTTTTCTGTGTATTTTGTCACGCATGAAAATAACGAGAACAATGAGAAGTAAATGGCGGGTGTACTGCTGGCTGATCAGGTGGGCTGCGGAGGCTGAGCAGTGATTAGAATACACCAGGTTTACATATGCTGGTAAAGGGTTTATCAGTAGTGTACATTATAAATGATAGCTGGGCAAGCTTGACTTCAGTTCCATCTCTCTCTCTCCCCCCCCCCCCCCCTCTCTCTCTCCCCCCCCCCCCCCCCTCTCTCTCTCTCTCTCTCCCTCTCTGTCTCTCTCTCCCTCCCCCCCTCCCCTCCCCCCTCCCCCCCCTCTCTCTCTGTCTCTCTCTCTCTCTCCCTCCCCCTCTCTGTCTCTCTCCCTCCCTCTCTGTCTCTCTCCCTCCCTCCCTCCCTCTCTCTCTCTCTCTCTCTCCCTCCCCTCCCCCCCCCCTCTCTCTCTGTCTCTCTCTCTCTCTGTCTCTCTCTCTCTCTCCCTCCCCCTCTCTGTCTCTCTCCCTCCCTCCCTCCCTCTCTGTCTCTCTCCCCCTCTGTCTCTCTCTCCCCCTCTGTCTCTCTCTCCCTCTCTGTCTCTCTCCCTCCCTTCTCCTCGCTCTCTCCCTCTCTCTCTGTCTCTCCCAAATCCAAAAAAGCTTTATTGGCAGGACCACATACATTTAGCATTGTCAAAGCAAAACAAAACATTAACATGGGGGAGGGGGGATTGTGGGAATAAGGGAAGGATATAGATAGGGGTCTCTCTCTCTCTCTCTCTCTCATTTTTCAGGCTTGATTCCTGGCAGAAATGTTTTTAGTGGCAGAGATTATGGTTTTGTGTATAAGCTTCCTGATTTAAGTGGATCTAAACACTTGCACAGGACAGAATGGAAACACAGAGAAATGCACCCTGTATGTATTTAGAGAGTTTAGCCTGTTTAATTTCAAACTCAAAAAGCATCCATGGTTAATAAGCCAGGCAACCACAACTGCATGTAGCAAAAAGTATATAAATGTTATTTAAGGACGTATCCGTAATAAAAACAACCAAATCTCCAGCGTTGTTGAAGGGGGGAAATGTATATAATAAAAATGAGAATAATCAATACACAGTGCTGATGAGGAAATGATCGAAAAACATGTCCCATAAAATGACTAAGTGAGCAGCGTCCACTCCTGAGTACAGCTATCCTGATCACACATAAATAATGGCTGTCAGTAAATATATAATAAGCTCCTCACCGTATCAGAAGCACTGCCCCTCTCAGCACCCGCCGGGGAAAAGAGACCTCACCTGTGGTGCTTCTTCGCTCTAATCACAAGTTGTAATTTGATCTCTCCACTGTGTCACCTGACTACCATGGCAGATAAGGCGGGTGAGCTAATTTGTAAACATGGGATATTAACCCTATGGCTGCTTCCATGAAAGCAGGAAGTAGATAAACTGCAGATTAATTGCAGGATGTGTATCAGCTACCAAAAGAAATGTTTTTCTGTAAAGGTTATTATGCTGTTTGTTATCTTTTAGAGCTGAGAGGAAGTTCTGGGTTCAGGTCCACTTTAAAATGTTAAATAAATCACTTGTAATATCTCTCTGAGGGCTACATGCACAGAGGGTGCAGGGTGAAGCCACATAACAGCTCACCCTGCTGCAGAAAGAGTCCTGGCAGTGTTAGTTACTACCCACCTCCCTCCAGCCCCCCTCCCTCCCTCCAGGTCCCCCTCTCTCTAGCCCCGCCTCCAAGTCCCCCCCCCCCCCCCCCCCGGCCGTCAGGGGAGAGACGTACTTCGGCTGCCAGCTATTGCCGGTGGCTGAAATACACAGTTTTTATGGTAACTTGGGCTCTGTCTTTTGACGGCATCCAAATTACTGTCTGAGCTCCGCTATAGCTGCAATTCACATTCCAGCCTATGGCAGCGCATGCAGGGCCGGATTTAGGCCAAGGCCTAGGGCACCACAGCAGCAGGCTAAGCTGGTGCAGCATTTGCAAATGTTGCAATGCAGGGAGATCAGGTGAGCGCCTGACCGCGGTACTCTGCTGCTAGCCGCCTGTGCAGCAGCCACCTTGCTCTCTGTGCATGTTGGCATTGTGGCTGGCGGCTATAGACTTGGGCAGCATTGGAGACGGAGGGGAAGAGGAAGCTTCTGCACTGGAGACGAGCGGAGAAATGAGTGACACTCGGTGTGAAGGCGAGCTGGCTACCTATACTGAAAGAGGGGGTGGGAAAAGGAGGGATTAAGGGAGTTAACTGGCTACCTATACTGGAGGGAAAGAGGGGAGGAGTCATCTGGCTACCTATACTGAAAGAGAAGGGTGGGGGAAGGAGGGATTGAGGGAGTCATCAGGCTACCTATACTAGAGGGTAGGGGGAGGGGTCATCAGGCTACCTATACTAGAGGGAAGGGGGAGGAGTCACCCTGCTACCTATACTGGGGGGGGAAGGGGTCATCAGGCTACCTATACTAGAGGGAAGGGGTCATCCTGCTACCTATACTGGGGGGGAAGGGGTCATCAGGCTACCTATACTAGAGGGTAGGGGGAGGGGTCATCAGGCTTCCTATACTAGAGGGTAGGGGGAGGGGTCATACCGCTACCTATACTGGGGGGGGGGGGGTCATCAGGCTTCCTATACTAGAGGGAAGGGGTCATCCTGCTACCTATACTGGGGGGGAAGGGGTCATCAGGCTACCTATACTAGAGGGTAGGGGGAGGGGTCATACCGCTACCTATACTGGGGGGGAAGGGGTCATCAGGCTACCTATACTAGAGGGTAGGGGGAGGGGTCATACCGCTACCTATACTGGGGGGGAAGGGGTCATCAGGCTACCTATACTAGAGGGAAGGGGGAGGGGTCACCCGGCTACCTATACTTGGAGGAGGGAGTCATCAGGCTACCTATACTAGAGGGAAGGGGGAGGAGTCACCCTGCTACCTATACTGGGGGGGAAGGGGTCATCAGGCTACCTATACTAGAGGGAAGGGGGGGAGGGGTCATCCCGCTACCCATACTGAAGGGGGGCAGCAGGTGAAAGTGGCCTTGGGTGGTAAAGAGTACAAATCCTGCCCTGGGCGCCTGGCACAACCACATTTCCCTGCGCTGTTTGTGCCGGTCTCACTCTGAGTATCCCGGTCTGAACGTGATGATAATGATGATGAAGCAGCAGTCGTCTCACCCACAGAACTTGCTGTTACATCTTCCAGCCAATAAACTCTGAGTCTAGTGGCAACATTGTCACCGCTGGGATCCCTGTTCTAAAGGAAGCGGTGACACTGGGCAGATCTGGTCCAACAGCAATCCTAACAGGAAACCTGAAATAAGGAAACTCGCCTCAGTAACATACTCACCTACGGAGAGGGAAGACTCAGCAATCTATAGAGCCTTCCCAGTCCTCTGTCTGCTCGTTCCTCTGCTGTGCCCCGTTTATATATCCTGCCCTTGTACCCCCGAGAGCATCTGAAGACGGGCGAATGACTTTAACAGGGGGGACAGCGGTCTACAAGCCTTGTGTTCTTGGGTTACTGAGCGGTGGAGAGAGGGTTAAATATTCCTGCAAGCGGAGCGGAGGAATCTCCGGCCCTCACCCAACATTCATCATCCCCGGACCAGTGCAGGGACTGATCAGAATCCGCTTTATTCACCGAGGACGACAGAGGTTGCGGATTGTTTCTGGTACAAGCGGCATTCACAATAGTGCAGATGACAGATGCTACGGACAGGCATTGAGACATTCAGACATAATAGATAGAAACAAAATAAGCATAAGTGATATTGCAGAGTTTATGGAGGAAGGGCCAGGGTTTATAGCTAGGGTTTCTGACATCTACATAGGGTCCACACAAAGTCAGAGACTGCAACACGAGGGGCATGTGGGAGGCAGGATTGGGTGGCTAGAGGCTTTTGCACAGGTGAGGGCTAGAGTTCAGAAGGAGAACAGCCTGGGGGTAGAAGGAGTTCCTGAGCCTGGTGGTTCTGGAGGGGATGGTTCTGTAGAGATGACCCGAAGGGGGAAGATTGAAGTAGCGACTGCCTGGGTGAGCGGGATCATCAGATATCCTGTTTGCCTTGGACCTCAATCTGGAGGTGTGCAGGAGGTCCGGGGGCAGCAGGGGTGTCCCGAAGATTCTCTCAGCAGCGTTGATCACGCTTTGAAGTTTGAGCCTGTCACTAGCTGTTGCACCCACGTACTAGACAACGATAGAAGTGCAAAAAAATAGACTCAATGGCGGCAGAGTAGAAACAAGTCAACAGTTCTCGCGCATTCCAAATTTCCTCAGTTGTCAAAGGAAGAATAACCTTTGCTGAGCTTTCTTCTGGGTTTTGGTGGAGTTCTCCCCCACCTCAAATCATTTGTGATGGTAGCGCCTAGGAACCTAATGCCTGACACCCTGGAGACATCCATACCCTTGATGGAGACCAGGCTGAGTGCTGGGGGATGCCTTCTGAAGTCTACGATCATTTCCACTGTGTTTGCTGTATGTGGCGCAATTTAGATTGTTTAGGTCTCAAGGAGCCATATATAGGTAGTTGATCAGAGATGGCAAGGGCATACCAACGAGCTGCCTTATAAGTGTCCTTCAGTAGCAGTGGTCCAGGGTGTTCTGCTGCCTAGTCGGGCAAGTAATGTGCTGTGTAAAGCGAGGTAGCTCCAAGCGGAGGTTAGCTTTGTTGACGTCCCCCAGGATGATGAAGAGGGAGTCCAGAAGGGCTTTCTCCCACCACTGGATGGTGTCGGTTAGTATACACAGATGTCCTGTTTTCTGCTTATATATAACACAGAGGGAGTGGAAGCACAGTTCGGTGGGCAGTTTGAATAGCCAGGAGACTACAGACCAGCCGAGAGCGCTGGTCATGTGACCTTTCACCACTTCCAAGAGGGCTGCTTCCATGGGGAGAATATGCTGCTGGTACCATAACAGCAAACACACTAATCCACACGGTGATCCTTTCAGTTGACAACTTAACCACTTCCCCACCAAGGACTTTTTACCCTGACAGACCAGAGCAATTTCATCTGTCAGCGCTCCTCCCTTTCATTTGCCAATAACTTTATCACTGCTGATCATACATAAACGTTCTATATCTTGATTTCTTTCCCCACAAATTAGGCATTTTGTAGTTGATACTTATTTTCAGTAATTACTTTATTTTCTATGCATTGCATTGGAAAAAAAAACAAGAAAATAAATAAAAAATACGCTATTTTTCTGATTCCATCCCCTATAGTTTTCTGATAAACATTGCTACTATAAATAGAACCCACCCATTTTTTTGCCCGTTAGTCCCGGCTATTCACCACATTTACATTATGTTCCTAGTACAATGTATGGCACAATATATTATTTGGAAATATAGGTGTAATTTTTCTGTTTTTTTTCTGTTTTCACGTCAATAATTTACTGGATCGAGTTCCACGGTTTTTACCCCTTAAGGTTCCTGACATTTTTGACACTTTAGCTGTGTTGTTTTGATACAACAGTAACTTATACCATCTGAGTGACATATATCTTGTTTTGTTTCAGTACAATCTAGGCTTTCTTTGGGTAATATTTTTTTCCCTAAACCATTTATTTTGCAATCAGGCGTAAATGCAGAATATATATATTTTTTTTCACATAACACTTCCCACAGTTATAAAACATTTCAAGGGAACCTGAAGTGAGTAAAATTGTTTAACCACTTCACCACTGAGGGGGTTTACCCCCTGACCACCAGAGCAATTTTCACCTTTCAGCGCTCCTTCCATTCATTCGTCTATAACTTTATCATTACTTATCGCAATAAAATGAACTATATCTTGTTTTTTTCGCCACCAATTAGGCTTTGTTTAGGTGGGACATTACGCTAATAAATTATTTTATTCTAAATGTGTTTTAATGGGAAAATAGGAAAACATTTGGGAAAAAAAATCATTATTTTTCAGTTTTCGGCCATTATAGTTTTTAAATAATGCATGCTACTGTAATTAAAACCCATGAAATGTATTTGCCCATTTATCCCGGATATAAAACCGTTTAAATTATGTCCATATCACAATGTTTGGCGCCAATATTTTATTTGGAAATAAAGGTGCATTTTTTTCAGTTTTGCATCCATCCCTAATTACAAGCCCATAGTTTATAAAGTAACAGTGTTGTACCCTCCTGGCATAAATAGTTAAAAAGTTCAGTCCCTAAGGTAACTATTTATGTATTTTTTTTATTGTAATTTTTTTTTTTAATTACAAAAAAAAATAAAAAATTGGGGAGTGTGGGAGGTAAGGAGTTAATTTTTAGTGTAAAACTAATGTATTTGTATGTAAAAAATGCTTTAGGGTGTAGTTTTACTATTTGGCCACAAGATGGCCACAGTAACTTTTTGTTTATGCGACCTGCAAGCGTAGGAAGTACGCTTGCAGGAAGTGTTATGAGGCTGGGAAACTTTTATTTTCACAATGATTGCTGCTTCTCATAGAAGCAGCTGATCATTGCGGGGGGCTGAGATCAACGAACGGGAACGTTATTTTCCTGTTCATTGATCTCCGGGCGAGTGGGCGGCGGCGTGCACGAGCGAGCGGGAGCGCAGACAGCGGCAGGAGCGGCGGGAGATGCGGATATCTCCGTCCCTGGTGTTGACAGGGTGGAAAAAGGGACGGAGATATCCGCACCGCTGGTGGTAAAGTGGTTACAATAAATAAGTCATGTAGCTGCAAATGAATATTACATACTAACCTCACTGTCAGTTCCTCTCAGAAGCTCACCATTTTCTCCTTACAGTGATCCCTCCCAGTTCTGACAATATTTTGTCAGAACTGAAATATACCAGTTGCTGTCAGTTATATATCAGCAGCTGTCAGTTACAACTGAATGCGCAAGGTAATGTCCATGTTTCTTTATGGCTCAAGTGGGTGCTATTACCACTCTCCCACTCTAACATCTTTCACCACACTAACTGAACAGTGTCTTTCCTCACTAATCTCCAAAGCACATCTCACTACCTGTGCCCTGGACCCTATTCCCTCTCATCTAATCCCCCAGCTTTCCTCCTCCTTTAAAGGGAAGGTTCAGGAAGGGTGGGTAAAAAATAAAAATAAATTTTCACTTACCTGGGGCTTCCTCCAGCCCGTGGCAGGCAGGAGGTGCCCTCGCCGCCGCTCCGCAGGCTCCCGGTGGTCTCCGGTGGCCGACCCGACCTGGCCAGGCCGGCTGCCAGGTCGGGCTCTTCTGCGCTCCAAGGCCCGGAACTTCTTCGTCCCACGCCAGCGCGCTGACATCATCGGACGTCCTCCGGGCTCTACTGCGCATGCGCAGTAGTTCTGCGCCTGCACAGTAGAGCCCGGAGGACGTCCGATGACGTCAGAGCGCCGGCGTGGGACGCAGAAGTTCCGGGCCTTGGAGCGCAGAAGAGCCCGACCTGGCAGCCGGCCTGGCCAGGTCGGGTCGGCCACCGGAGACCACCGGGAGCCTGCGGAGCGGCGGCGAGGGCACCTCCTGCCTGCCACGGGCTGGAGGAAGCCCCAGGTAAGTGGAAATTGATTTTTATTTTTTACCCACCCTCCCTGAACCTTCCCGTGAATCTCGCTCTAACAACTCTATTCAACCTTTCTATCTCCACTGGCACTTTTCCTTCCTTATTCAAACAAGCTATAACCATACCACTAACCAAAAAACCCTCTCTTGATCCAACTTCTCTATCCAACTACCGTCCTATCTCTCTCCTCCCCTTTGCTTCTAAACTGCTGGAACGTCACATCCACTCAGAATTGTCTGCCTTTCTCTCTACCAACTCCTTACTTGACCCCTTTCAATCTGGATTCCGCACACACCATTCCACTGAAACTGTCCTCACGAAAGTTGCTAATGACCTACTGGTAGCTAAATCCAAAGGCCAGTTCTCCATTCTAACACTCCTTGACCTTTCCTCTGCCTTTGAAACGGTTGATCATGCTCTGCTTCTGCAGACACTGACATCTTTAGGAATCAAGGGACAAGCACATTCCTGGATCTCCTCTTATCTCTGTGGACGCTCTTACACTGTCTCCTTCTCTAACACCAATTCCTCTCCACGCCCACTGTCTGTTGGTGTACCTCAAAGCTCTGTTCTTGGGCCACTTCTTTTCTCAATCTACACCCGTGGCCTGGGACAACTAATTAACTCTTTTGGCTTCCAGTATCACCTCTATGCGGATGACACCCAAATCTATCTCTCAGCTCCTGACCTGTCCTCACTACTATCCAGAGTCCCCAACTGTCTACGTGCCGTTTCTGCATTCATATCCTCCCGCTTCCTCAAACTCAACATGACTAAAACGGAAATTGTGATTTTTCCACCATCGCTATCTTTACCCCCACCAATTGCAACCATAACGGTAGACAACACCCCAATAACCTCAACCACTAAAGCCCGCTGCTTGGGGGTTATACTTGACTCAGAGCTCTCCTTTAAACCTCACATTGCCTCATTAACCACCACCTGCTATTTCCAGCTCAAAAATATATTCCGTATCCGTCCCTTCCTCACACAAGAAGCCACCAAATTGCTTGTTCATGCCTTAATCATCTCCCGCCTAGACTACTGCAACACCCTGCTCTGTGGCCTACCAAAAAACAGGCTAGCACCTCTCCAATCCCTTCTAAATTCAGCGGCCCGCCTCATTCACCTCTCCACACGCTCTTCCGATGCAGCCCCACTGTGCCATTCTCTCCACTGGTTACCCATTACCCAGAGGATCCAGTTCAAACTCCTGACTCCTGATACAAAGCCCTCCACGAGTTGTCTCCTCCATACATCTCCTCACTAATCTCAAGATATTGTCCCTTCCGCAACCTCCGCTCCTCCAAAGAAATTCTCCTGGCCTCTAAGCTGATCACCTCCTCTCATGCTCGCATCCAGGACTTAACACGAGCATCACCCCTTATCTGGAACTCTCTTCCACAGCCTGTACGTCATGCTCCAAACCTGGACATCTTCAAACGCACTCTTAAAACACACCTTTTCAGACAAGCTTATAACATTATATAGCCCTTATTTACTTCTCTGTCACAATGTAATCAGAGGCAAAGAATCCATCCTCCACCCCCTTACCTAGTGTGTCCCCCACAACCCATTAGATTGTAAGCTCGCAAGGGCAGGGTCATCCTCCTAATGTTTACTGTTCTTGTAACAATATTTGTGCTGCTTGGAACTTTGCTGTACATTTGTTAGTATATCTATGTTCCCCTTATCATCTTATTGTGCTTTGTAAAGCGCTGCGGAATATGTTGGCGCTATATAAATAAATAATAATAATAATATTACAGTTCAGAAAGCTGTTATGGGGTAATGGCCATGTTTAAAATGGAGGATGGAGAATTCCATTGATCACAGAGGACAAACAGGACACAGGAGAGGAGAAAGAGATTGAGGAGTAGACTACACAGGAGGTAAGTATGACCTGTGTATGGTTATTTTGACTTTTTATTTTCAGTTCAGATTCTCATTAAAAATGAATTATTTGGCCCTTTCCGGTTACAACGATACCCCAAATGCCAGATTTAATTCATAGCTGAGTATGTAGCGGACTGTTATCCCCAGCCTGCATGTCTGTGGCTATCGAATGCGTTCGTTAGGGTGACAGTTCGAGTGCCACAGTGCTGTACAGATGCATCGCTAGGCAACGGCAGAGTGTTACATCTGTAGGGCATTGGGGTCCCAAACTTTCACCCTAGCGATCGCATCCAATTGCTACAGGCGGCAGTCATTAAAAGTTTATAAGCAGGTATAGGTATTGCAGGGGTTAACAATGAGATAACAGGCTAGGCTGGGGTAAAAAATTAAGTGGGAATAAAATTAAAAAAAACAAAAAACACTTTTTTTTATTTTATTGGGACCATGTCACTATTTTTTTCTTCTTTTACAACTTTCTTTTTTTTTTTGCCTAACTTTACTGAATGATTGCTGCTAGCAATAGCAACAATAATTCACCTCTAACAAAGGTTTGTACACGTGTACAAGCATGCGCGATCACATGCACGAGCGCCAGCAGGCAGCGATTTCCAATGCAGGACGTAGATTCTACTTCCTAGAATCTACTGCAGTACTTATTAGGATGTAGAATCTACGTCCTGAAACTTTAAGAGGTTAAAAGTCCATTTTCCTCCCACATTCCAAAACATACAGATAGGTTAATTGGCTTCCCCCTAAATTGGCCCTAGACTAGGATACATACACTACACGGTACACAACAAAGACATATGACTATAGTAGGGACTAGATTGTGAGCCCCTCTGAGGGACAGTTAGTGACAAGACTATATATACTTTGTACAGCGCTGCGGAAGATGTCGGCGCTATTTAAATACTAAATAATAATAAAAGATTGCATTCCTGACTACTGATTAGATGCATTGAGTAATCTGGATGGAAAGGATGGAAAGGATGGAAGGCAGACTTGTGCACATTGGCTCATCACACGCAGAGAGGACAGGAAAAGACTCCCAGAGCATGCAGAAGAGCTGACAATTCTCACCATGCAGCATCCAGCAAGCGTTCCGGATCCAGGCCGGCCAGCAGCAGGTCAGGCAGCCACTCTTTGTGACCGCTGTTAGATGACTGCTGTTTAAATGCATCAAGTTCCTCCCCGGAGGGCAATGGGCAGCGCTGGCTCAGAAAGTAGCGGAATAAAGGGAAATTGTTGTATTCCAAACAAGTCCCTAAATATAAGCTTGACAGCTTCAGCCCATATCTGAGGAGCAGCGGGGCCAGGTCCGAATGCCTGGAAATACAAGGAACAATTTCATATTAACAAAAACAACACACACATCCCATATACACTGTGACTATACACATCCCATATACACTGTGACTATACACATCCCATATACACTGTGACTATACACATCCCATATACACTGTGACTATACACATCCCATATACACTGTGACTATACACATCCCATATACACTGTGAATATACACATCCCATATACACTGTGAATATACACATCCCATATACACTGTGACTATACACATCCCATATACACTGACTATACACATCCCATATACACTGTGACTATACACATCCCATATACGCTGTGACTATACACATCCCATATACACTGTGACTATACACATCCCATATACGCTGTGACTATACACATCCCATATACACTGTGAATATACACATCCCATATACACTGTGACTATACACATCCCATATACACTGTGAATATACACATCCCATATACACTGTGACTATACACATCCCATATACGCTGTGACTATACACATCCCATATACGCTGTGACTATACACATCCCATATACACTGTGACTATACACATCCCATATACACTGTGACTATACACATCCCATATACGCTGTGACTATACACATCCCATATACGCTGTGACTATACACATCCCATATACACTGTGAATATGCACATCCCATATACACTGTGAATATACACATCCCATATACACTGTGACTATACACAGCTCCGTTATTTCAGGTACAGTATAGGCAGAGTAGGGACCCTTCTATGGAGAAAACCTCAATGCTGGTGCAATTGTCCAGAACAGAATGTTGCTTGCTGACTAGTATAGGCAGAGTAGGGACCCTTTCTATGGAGAAAACCTCAATGCTGGTGAAATTGTCCAGAACAGAATGCTGCTTGCTGACTAGTATAGGCAGAGTAGGGACCCTTCTATGGAGGAAACCTCAAAGGTTGGTGCAATTGTCCAGAACAGAATGCTGCTTGCTGATTAGTATAGGCAGAGTATGGACTCTTTCTATGGAGGAAACCTCAATGCTGGTGAAATAGTCCAGTACAGAATGTTGCTTGCTGACTAGTATAGGCAGAGTAGGGACCCTTTCTTTGGAGGAAACCTCAATGCTGGTGAAATAGTCCAGTACAGAATGATGCTTGCTGATTAGTATAGGCAGAGTAGGGACCCTTTCTATGGAGGAAACCTCAATGCTGGTGAAATAGTCCAGTACAGAATGTTGCTTGCTGCCTAGTATAGGCAGAGTAGGGACCCTTTCTATGGAGGAAACCTCAATGCTGGTGAAATTGTCCAGTACAGAATGCTGCTTGCTGACTAGTATAGGCAGAGTAGGGACCCTTTTGATGGAGGAAACCTCAATGCTGGTGAAATAGTCCAGAACAGAATGTTGCTTGCTGACTAGTATAGGTAGAGTAGGGACCCTTTCTATGGAGGAAACCTCAATGCTGGTGAAATTGTCCAGTACAGAATGTTGCTTGCTGATTAGTATAGGCAGAGTAGGGACCCTTTTGATGGAGGAAACCTCAATGCTGGTGAAATTGTCCAGTACAGAATGTTGCTTGCTGATTAGTATAGTAGTATAGGCAGAGTAGGGACAGTTTCTATGGTGGGAACCTCAATGCTGGTGAAATGGTCTACTACACAATGTTACTTGCAATCCATTTTGGAAGCTAAGGTCCACCATTTTCAAACCAAATGTTATTTTGCAACCTAGCTGTGTTTACTTTTACTAGTGTCCCAGCTTGCTGTATGTTCAGAGTGCAGAGGGTTAGTGACTGTTTGCCCTACATGAAGGTGGCGTTTATACAGCCAGAGAAGCTTGTAATTGGCAATAACTGCAAGTCTCGTCCACTCAGGAGGCGGAGCCTCAGTCAACGCCCATTATACCATAACAGGAAATACTTCCAATGGATGGGTGGGATATTCTGCTGCTGTCTCATTGGTCAGTCAGGTCAATGGCAGCAGGATGAAGAGAGTCACTGCTCGCTGGTATTACCCACCACACATAGAACATCTGTTCAGAGATGAAATGAGCTATAGATTGCGCTCTATGGGTGCTTTATAAACAGAGCCCAAGCTATCGGGGCATTACTCTGACCATGCATTTTGTCAAAGAGAGCAAAGGCAGACGTCAGTACCAGGCAGCAGAGAGAAGACACAGGAACTTCAAACCATTCATCAAAAACATTTCAGGATACAATGAAGTCAATTTCTAAAAACACCAGGTTACTGAATTCCAGCCTGACTACAGGGAACACTATTCTACGATTCTTCTGTTACTGGAGATATGCTTTAGAAACATGACAACACCTATTCTGGCTCCCCTCTGCCAGACAGACATGCAGGGGTTGCTTTTTTTGGAAAGTTTATTTTGTTGTTTGTGCTGCAGACCAGAAAGCAGAAAGAATGGCGTTTCTGTGAGCTGCGTGCAGCTTTGCCGACTCCTGCGGCTGTCTGTTGTGATTGCTTTTACTCTACCGATTGCCTACTGGTTGTCTAAACGTTTCAGAATCATTGCTGTTTCCCAAAAGGTGTCTGCAGGGAGAATTCATCAAACCGAGACCATAGTAATTCCTTATACCTCGTACTTACACATGGGATACACAGACCCGGCTACACCAGCACCTGCCCCAGAGAGCTGACACTCTAATCCTTATACCTCGTACTTACACATGGGATACATAGACCCGGCTACACCAGCACCTGCCCCAGAGACCTGACACTCTAATCCTTATACCTCGTACTTACACATGGGATACACAGACCCGGCTACACCAGCACCTGCCCCAGAGAGCTGACACTCTAATCCTTATACCTCGTACTTACACATGGGATACATAGACCCGGCTACACCAGCACCTGCCCCAGAGAGCTGACACTCTAATCCTTATACCTCGTACTTACACATGGGATACATAGACCCGGCTACACCAGCACCTGCCCCAGAGAGCTGACACTCTAATCCTTATACCTCGTACTTACACATGGGATACATAGACCCGGCTACACCAGCACCTGCCCCAGAGAGCTGACACTCTAATCCTTATACCTCGTACTTACACATGGGATACACAGACCCGGCTACACCAGCAGCTGCCCCAGAGAGCTGACACTCTAATCCTTATACCTCGTACTTACACATGGGATACACAGACCCGGCTACACCAGCAGCTGCCCCAGAGAGCTGACACTCTAATCCTTATACCTCGTACTTACACATGGGATACACAGACCCGGCTACACCAGCACCTGCCCCAGAGAGCTGACACTCTAATCCTTATACCTCGTACTTACACATGGGATACATAGACCCGGCTACACCAGCACCTGTCCCAGAGAGCTGACACTCTAATCCTTATACCTCGTACTTACACATGGGATACACAGACCCGGCTACACCGGCACCTGTCCCAGAGAGCTGACACTCTAATCCTTACACCTCGTACTTACACATGGGATACATAGACCTGGCTACACCAGCACCTGCCCCAGAGAGCTGACACTCCAATCCTTATACCTCGTACTTACACATGGGATACACAGACCTGGCTACACCAGCACCTGCCCCAGAGAGCTGACACTCTAATCCTTATACCTCGTACTTACACATGGGATACACAGACCCGGCTACACCAGCACCTGCCCCAGAGAGCTGACACTCTAATCCTTATACCTCGTACTTACACATGGGATACATAGACCCGGCTACACCAGCACCTGCCCCAGAGAGCTGACACTCTAATCCTTACACCTCGTACTTACACATGGGATACACAGACCTGGCTACACCAGCACCTGCCCCAGAGAGCTGACACTCTAATCCTTATACCTCGTACTTACACATGGGATACATAGACCCGGCTACACCAGCACCTGTCCCAGAGAGCTGACACTCTAATCCTTATACCTCGTACTTACACATGGGATACATAGACCCGGCTACACCAGCACCTGCCCCAGAGAGCTGACACTCTAATCCTTATACCTCGTACTTACACATGGGATACATAGACCCGGCTACACCAGCACCTGCCCTAGAGAAGCTGACACTCTAATCCTTATACCTCGTACTTACACATGGGATACACAGACCCAGCTACACCAGCACCTGTCCCAGAGAGCTGACACTCTAATCCTTATACCTCGTACTTACACATGGGATACATAGACCCCGCTACACCAACACCTGCCCCAGAGAGCTGACACTCTAATCCTTATACCTCGTACTTACACATGAGATACACAGACCCAGCTACACCAGCACCTGCCCCAGAGAGCTGACACTCTAATCCTTACACCTCGTACTTACACATGGGATACACAGACCCAGCTACACCAGCACCTGCCCCAGAGAGCTGACACTCTAATCCTTATACCTCGTACTTACACATGGGATACAGAGACCCGGCTACACCAGCACCTGCCCCAGAGAGCTGACACTCTAATCCTTATACCTCGTACTTACACATGGGATACACAGACCCAGCTACACCAGCACCTGCCCCAGAGAGCTGACACTCTAATCCTTATACCTCGTACTTACACATGGGATACATAGACCCGGCTACACCAGCACCTGCCCCAGAGAGCTGACACTCTAATCCTTATACCTCGTACTTACACATGGGATACACAGACCCAGCTACACCAGCACCTGCCCCAGAGAGCTGACACTCTAATCCTTATACCTCGTACTTACACATAGGATACACAGACCCGGCTACACAAGCACCTACCCCAGAGAGCTGACACTCTAATCCTTACACCTCGTACTTACACATGGGATACACAGACCCGGCTACACCAGCACCTGCCCCAGAGAGCTGACACTCTAATCCTTATACCTCGTACTTACACATGGGATACACAGACCCAGCTACACCAGCACCTGCCCCAGAGAGCTGACACTCTAATCCTTATACCTCGTACTTACACATGGGATACATAGACCCGGCTACACCAGCACCTGCCCCAGAGAGCTGACACTCTAATCCTTATACCTCGTACTTACACATGGGATACATAGACCCGGCTACACCAGCACCTGCCCCAGAGAGCTGACACTCTAATCCTTATACCTCGTACTTACACATGGGATACATAGACCCCGCTACACCAACACCTGCCCCAGAGAGCTGACACTCTAATCCTTATTCCTCGTACTTACACATGGGATACACAGACCCGGCTACACCAGCACCTGCACCAAAGAGCTGACACTCTAATCCTTATACCTCGTACTTACACATGGGATACATAGACCCGGCTACACCAGCACCTGCCCCAGAGAGCTGACACTCTAATCCTTATACCTCGTACTTACACATGGGATACACAGACCCAGCTACACCAGCACCTGCCCCAGAGAGCTGACACTCTAATCCTTATACCTCGTACTTACACATGGGATACATAGACCCGGCTACACCAGCACCTGCCCCAGAGAGCTGACACTCTAATCCTTATACCTCGTACTTACACATGGGATACACAGACCTGGCTACACCAGCACCTGCCCCAGAGAGCTGACACTCTAATCCTTATACCTCGTACTTACACATGGGATACATAGACCCGGCTACACCAGCACCTGTCCCAGAGAGCTGACACTCTAATCCTTATACCTCGTACTTACACATGGGATACACAGACCCGGCTACACCAGCACCAGCCCCAGAGAGCTGACACTCTAATCCTTATACCTCGTACTTACACATGGGATACACAGACCCGGCTACACCAGCACCTGCCCCAGAGAGCTGACACTCTAATCCTTATACCTCGTACTTACACATGGGATACACAGACCCGGCTACACCAGCACCTGCCCCAGAGAGCTGACACTCTAATCCTTATACCTCGTACTTACACATGGGATACACAGACCCGGCTACACCAGCACCTGCCCCAGAGAGCTGACACTCTAATCCTTATACCTCGTACTTACACATGGGATACATAGACCCGGCTACACCAGCACCTGCCCCAGAGAGCTGACACTCTAATCCTTACACCTCGTACTGACACATGGGATACACAGACCCGGCTACACCAGCACCTGCCCTAGAGAAGCTGACACTCTAATCCTTATACCTCGTACTTACACATGGGATACATAGACCCGGCTACACCAGCACCTGCCCCAGAGAGCTGACACTCTAATCCTTATACCTCGTACTTACACATGGGATACACAGACCCGGCTACACCTGCACCTGCCCCAGAGAGCTGACACTCTAATCCTTATACCTCGTACTTACACATGGGATACACAGACCCGGCTACACCAGCACCTGCCCCAGAGAGCTGACACTCTAATCCTTATACCTTGTACTTACACATGGGATACACAGACCCGGCTACACCAGCACCTGCCCCAGAGAGCTGACACTCTAATCCTTATACCTCGTACTTACACATGGGATACACAGACCCGGCTACACCAGCACCTGCCCCAGAGAGCTGACACTCTAATCCTTATACCTCGTACTTACACATGGGATACACAGACCCGCCTACACCAGCACCTGCCCCAGAGAGCTGACACTCTAATCCTTACACCTCGTACTTACACATGGGATACATAGACCCGGCTACACCAGCAGCTGCCCCAGAGAGCTGACACTCTAATCCTTACACCTCGTACTTACACATGGGATACATAGACCCGGCTACACCAGCACCTGCCCCAGAGAGCTGACACTCTAATCCTTATACCTCGTACTGACACATGGGATACACAGACCCGGCTACACCAGCACCTGCCCCAGAGAGCTGACACTCTAATCCTTATAACTCGTACTTACACATGGGATACATAGACCCGGCTACACCAGCACCTGCCCCAGAGAGCTGACACTCTAATCCTTACACCTCGTACTTACACATGGGATACATAGACCCGGCTACACCAGCACCTGCCCCAGAGAGCTGACACTCTAATCCTTACACCTCGTACTTATACATGGGATACATAGACCCGGCTACACCAGCACCTGCCCCAGAGAGCTGACACTCTAATCCTTACACCTCGTACTTATACATGGGATACATAGACCCGGCTACACCAGCACCTGCCCCAGAGAGCTGACACTCTAATCCTTATACCTCGTACTTACACATGGGATACATAGACCCGGCTACACCAGCACCTGCCCCAGAGAGCTGACACTCTAATCCTTATACCTCGTACTTACACATGGGATACACAGACCCAGCTACACCAGCACCTGCCCCAGAGAGCTGGCACTCTAATCCTTATACCTCGTACTTACACATGGGATACACAGACCCGGCTACACCAGCACCTGCACCAGAGAGCTGACACTCTAATCCTTATGCCTCGTACTTACACATGGGATACACAGACCCGGCTACACCAGCACCTGCCCCAGAGAGCTGACACTCTAATCCTTACACCTCGTACTTACACATGGGATACACAGACCCGGCTACACCAGCACCTGCCCCAGAGAGCTGACACTCTAATCCTTATACCTCGTACTTACACATGGGATACACAGACCCGGCTACACCAGCACCTGCCCCAGAGAGCTGACACTCTAATCCTTATACCTCGTACTTACACATGGGATACATAGACCCGGCTACACCAGCACCTGCCCCAGAGAGCTGACACTCCAATCCTTATACCTCG